>NW_010428468.1:0-19047 GCF_000710305.1 Buceros rhinoceros silvestris
GCGGGTCGGCAGAGCAGGTTCGTGGGAGGACTCAGCTCCCTGCGTGCCGCTGCCCGGGACCTCGACGAGCGATCCGGGGGATGCAGGCAGACCTTCAGGCTTTCGGCTCAACTCGGCAGCCTGCAGTCTGGGTGCAGCTTGCTTGGGCCTCATCACGGCAGAGCAGATCCGTGGGAGCTCCCCTCTCTTCGTGAAGTCCAGAAGCCAGGAGAGCCACTCCCCCCCGGCCTTCTGCTTTAAAGGCTCCTGACCTAATGTTCCACCTGACCCTCTTAACCAATCAAATGTGGGATCATCACACTTGCATGGAATAATTGCTATTCGACTATTAACCAAAACGAGGAAGTTTCAGCTCAAACCAGGAAGCTTAGCTCAAATCGGGACATTCAGTCAAGTCAGAGGTCCCTTTATGAGTAACTCCTAGGCATGTGAAGACTAAGAGGACATCTCTGCAGGACTGCTCCTTTTCGTGTTTCTAGGGTGGTGCCGTATGTGTTTTTGCAGAGGTTTTTAGCTGCCAGTATGCCAGCCTTTATGCCTGTTCTGTAACGGCATGTCTTAAGCAAAGTCTGGTGAACAGGGCCAAGCACGCAGCATGCAGGATGCACGCTCCAACCTGCTTGCTGTTACTCTAGCGAGACAAAATTTATTTGCTTTTTGGCCTTGTTGTCAGATAATGAGCTTTGGTCAACAGAGTGTTGGCATCAGATGGGTGTTCCTTGGGCAATAGGGAAATGTTTCTTGCTTATTTTTGATAGCACTCGGGTGCTAGATGTTAAGATATGCAACAACAGAGCAGGGCCCCAGATCTCTTCTTACAAGCAGAAGACGATGCCCGGAAGAAAGCAGCTTACATATCTTCCAGGAGAAAACCAGAGCAACAAAAAGTGATCTTATACAGAGCTACAAGCAAAACCCTGACACCTACATCTTCATATTGGAAAAGTCTTTTGCTGTTCAGAGGCTGTACATTCAGGATCTAAATGACAGGTGGAAGTAACATTCTGAAAGTAGTACATCATGAATTTCCATTTCCTTAGGAATTTAATATTTATAAAGTGGCTTAGCTTTGAATTCCTATGACAGCATCACAGCATTAAAGACTTAGCTGTCCTGATACTATAAATGTAACTGGTTTCCCCAAGAGCATCTTTGACTAGTACCTGTTCCAGGCTATTTTAATTTTTGTTTAGTCATGACACTCTCCACACATTCAGAATGTGTCTTTGTGGCATGGAAAGGAAGTAAGCGTGACCTTTATCAAATAAAAAGATGTGCATTGCTACTGCAATGAAGAGTGAATACAGATGAAATACAGATGCTCCTATTTCCATGACAACCACAAAACAAATACTGACCAAATATTTTTATCACCACTACACAACTCTAAGTTAATTGGAAAGACAGAATCTTAGAACCTTATCAAAGAAACGCAGAATCTTATCAAAGGGATTTAGAGATGTCAGTCTGAGTTTCTAGACTTACAGTGAATTTGGTACCTAATTTTTTTACCTAGTCTTTTTGAGTTTCAAGATAATAGAAAAGAAATAATGGAATGGATAGGATAATTTAGGAAGAAATTGTGTTTGAAACCGTATTATCAAATGAATCGCCCTCTGTGGGAGAAAACAATAGAGTGGGGCCTTGACTTTATCCATTAGATAAAGATAAGTATTCAGACTGAGACAACTAAAGCTTAGGAAGATAATAGCTTGTCCATCAGGGACAATGTTGCCAATTAATGTTAATAGCACCATACAGATCACTGGGCATGCTGGGAATATTGTTAACACTGGCATGGACAACTGTTATTGAGGTATTGGAGAGGCGAAAAGAAATGAGAAAACACAAGACAGGGAGGATCGACCTCTTCCTGGAAATGAAATGGTTTCCTCTTATTTAATTAAGCAGCATTTTTTCAGGTCCAAACCAGAACAAGTGTGTCTGCATTTACCTACCATGTGCCTCCTCCACAAACACAGAACATTTTGAAACCCAAGACCAGAAGAGGTATTTTGCCAGCAGGAAAGCATCATTTCTGCTTGAATCATTATGGCTTGAATAATTTGTTAATGTTTCTACTTCTTCTTTCTCCATTTATGTTTCAGATAAAGACAACTATCTTTTACTTACCTGGATATCTCCATAAGAGGGGGAAAAAATGGATAATGATGTGAAGGCTGTGATCTGAAGAAAGCTGGAAAATTGCAATTCTGGGCTAAACAGGAAAGATCAGTTACCCAAATCCCCTGACTTGATCCACTTAGCCACTCTGTATGACTCCTGGAGGGTGGGGGCAGTGGCATCCTGGGAGTCCTGACCTTGGTGCATGACAAAAACTAGCTTAGAGCCTTTTCTGCAGAAAATGACAACCCACAGCATCCAATCAATGGGGTGCCAAAAAACATATCAAAATCATTAGCAAAAGCATACGTTTTCTGGTTTGATTAAAACAGCTAGTTTTCACTGCTTGGTTTTGTGGTCTTTAAAGTAAAGAATCACAGTAAGATCACATAAGACTACACAGGGAGAAGCTAATGCCAAAAAAAGATGAATCAAATCCTGACCAGGGGGATGAGAGAGGGGGAAGGTAGATGGTCTAAAGGTAACCTAAAGTAACTTAAGACTATTTAGCATGGTAAAAATCACACCCCTAGGAGGAGACTTAATGTGCTAATGTCAGACCACCTCTGTATGATGAATTAGCCGCTAATCAGAGCAGGTGCACGAGGGCATTAGATAACTGAAATGTGACCGATGAACAAGCACTGTAAAACTGTATAAACCCCTAAAACTCCGCTGGTGAGAAGTGCTAGCTTTGAGAACCTTCACCCCTTTCTGTACAGAACTGCATTAAAGGTTGGAAGGTGGATCTTGACTCCGTGTGCTCATTGGCACCTGTGTACCGGGCATGAACCTAAACCCTGTCTGAAGACAACAGTTTCTTGATGGAAAAAAAAAATCAAATAAAAAACTGGGAAACTGGGTACTATTTGTGAGCCGTAACACGACCTTTAGTTATTCAATGATACAAATAGGTGCTTTTGCATTTCTCATTATCTGATTGAGGTAGAAATATCAAGAAGAGGCTATCTGAACATGCCTTGTATCCGCACTGTGGTACTGCAACAGTATTACAAAAGCAGGGGAGAGTTTTAGAGTGCTGTCAATGAGTCTTTTCATCCCAGGCCTGGGCTGATGGATACCTCCTGACTTGTACGGCGATTTTCTCAAAAGGCGACTCTGGATTCATGTTTCCTTGAAGAATTTATGTGACTCCTGGTTTCAGTCCCCTCCCAAAATCAAAGTTAACAAGTGAAAAGGATTCTTGCTAAGAAATTTTAAGCACTCTCAATGGTCTCATGAAAATAAGCAAGCAGAGAAATAACAGCACCCGTTCCAGTTAACAATGGTAAATCGATTAGCCTGACAGAGTAATGGTGAGAGATGCTCTCACTTCTAGCCTTCTTTTCAGTGTTTGCTCCTGGCCTTTCTCATCCAAAAGTGAATCAAGACTGTCTGGGGGCGGCTGGGATGTTCTTTTTCTCCAGAAGCTCTATCTTTCCTTCTGTCCTGCATGTGCCCTTGTGCAGATGGAGACTGACTGCAAGCAAAGGGTTTTGCAGAGATGGCCCTACATGTGTATTTGTAGAGCTCCATGGCTTCACCCTTCCACTGCTAGATGTAATGATGGGCGGATTTGTGCAACCAGAAGAAAAAGGAAGGGTCTGCCAAAACCTCACTTAGGAGCTATTCTTAATCAATGTATTTAAAAATAAGTCTTTCAAAGAAATTCATTTTGCATCATGCTGACCACAAACGTGGAAAGATTGAGCATGTCCACTCACACCATTAATGTGAGCAGTGCCATTCATCCCCATGGCTTGTTGGCTTCTCAGCCCATCACTTGGCCTTCCTGGTAGGTAAATCTCTCCTCCATCCTCCTGATATTATCCTGTTCCGAATATAATTTTTTGGCTCTGGTTTGTGAAGAAGGATTGCATCATTCCATCATAACAACAGTTAATTAGGAATGGAAACTCACCCAAATCAATTACAACGAATCAAATTAATCTCAGGACAGAAATGCAACAATGAATATTGTAGTAAAATATACGAGAAACACCTCTTGCTAGTTCAGTATTTATGGTAGCCAGCAGCCACTGTAAATTCCTCGGTATGACAGGGAACAAACAGCACATGTGAATATGATCTTATCTCTTCAAGGTGTTGATTTTATGAGCAGTTCTCTTGGTGCTTATCTTCAGACCTGTAGATGGATCTACTAATCTTCCTGAGACAGCAGGAAGAGAAGATCCCCGAACAAAGGCAGAAGGAAGAATAAAAATAAATAAATAATTTTTTTAGAAAAATGGAAGCAGAAAATTGGCTGTAAAAAAGGAACAATTAAAGGGGAAAAAGATCTTTCCGGTTTGTATTTTTTGGTTGTGATTTGTTTAGGGTTTTTTGCCTTGTGAATGAATTATACTGGCCCATACAAGCCCCATTTTTGCAAGCAGTGTTCTCCCACTCACCGGGGAAATTACCCAGAATGCTGAAGAAGTCCATCAGCGCGGAACCACGGAGGTATGCCCCTGTATGCTGCTGTCAGACTGCAGGTGTGACTGAGAGGTCCTAACTAGGCTTGTGAAATAAGGGGAAGGGGCAAGCTCAGGCTTGAGGCAGGAATGAATGTTTTGGAGAACCGTGTCTGTGATGGAGATGACACAGCAGAGAAGTGATAGGAGAAGATGGGAATATACTAGTGTTTTAAGTCATAGGGATTGATGGACATGGTTAACAGGCCGTAGGATGTAGTATAAGGCTTTAGAGTTAGGTTCATGCTCAAAGCAATGCATGGTATGAGGTATAGATGGTACCTACACCCACTGTCCAGGTCCTCTGCCGGCTTTCAGCCACGCAGAAGTGAAAGTACCATGAGGTAGGGAAAAAAAAAATCTTTAACCTACTTGATGGATATTTGAGAGTGAAAACTTCTAACACTGACCAATTTTCAAGTCCATCTGATTGCTGGCTTCCCAACTGCCCCTCCTCTGAATGAAGAAAAGCAGAAGAGATTAGCAGAGCTTCATGCAAGAGTCAGGTGAGTTTGTGCAAAGCAGGGTGGGGGTGGGGGGTTGTGGGCAGGGCTTTATAAGGAAATGAGTTATGAAGAAAGTTATGAAGAAAGTGATCTGCCTTCGGCAAAGGGACTGATGCGGTGCTGAGATGCCAGGGATGACCACTGGGTGCTCATAAATACTGGTGAAGAAACGTTGGTGTTTATACCTGCAGACAGATGTGATAGCTGACTGAAAAAGTGTTGCCTTGTGATGGGAGATTTCTGAAGCTTTTGACCAGGAGTGTGTTCTTAGCAGTGCTGAAAATATGGCTAGACTGGAGCAGACAAGAGCAAGTATAAGTCAACGGAGAGCAACTAATTAACAACGGTGAGGCACTCAGTTCAGTATTCCAGCTGTTGTAAGGGTCTAGTCAGGGGGGTTGAAACTTCGTGATGAATTGACACTATTTTAAAGGTTTCTTTGCTTTTCTTAGGATGCCTGCTGGTCTGCCTGCTCTGAAGATTAAATGGCTGTTGGGGACATGCCTAAGTGGGGAGAAAATAATCTTTCCCTGAAGAGAAGGACTCTGAAAAATACTTCTATTTTTTAAGCCTGTGTGCTGAGGATATGAGGCTGATATGAAATTGCTTTCAACGTCTGACTCCCTCCTGTCCTTCCTCGGGAACGTGTGTTCAAACTGCCTGGTTTCAGACACATTTAAGTGAGGTGGCAGATGCCTTAAGATAGTGATTTCATGCGACCTGGGGCCCAAGCAGAGGGAGGATATCAGTATCCAGCTTTCTTTAGAGCATGTGCCTTGTTAGATACTAAAAAATCAAGTCATAAGGTAGAGCCCTGCTGTCTCTCCTTCCCATTTAGTGAGATATGAAGGAACAGTGTCCAGAGGATGGGGTATGCTGCAGCAATGCTCACAAGTGCAGTCCCTAAATGCACATAAATGACTGTGGAAGAACTTCAGGCTAATGACCACAAAGTGCTTTTTTGTGCTGGGTTTTTTTCAATCAACTACAGCAACAAAAAACCACTGGAGGAAAATTAACATGACTGGGGAAAATAGGGAGATGAACTTTAATACCTTGCTGTGGTAAATGGATTTTGTCAGTTTTAATGTATGTATCAACAACACTTCAGGTATAAATGAGGACTAGAGAAGTTCTTAAATCTGAAGACGGAAGATGATGAAACATGATATTCTTCATGTATTTAAATTAGAGTTAGTAACTACTAGATGATCACATAAAACCTAGATGATCCTTCATCTCTGAGGCGTATTAGTCCTTAATTTCTCCAGCTGTTTTGAAGGAATTTATTGTTATCATTCTGTTAAGCAGCTTCACTGAATTATTTTTGGGTCAGCATCATTAGCTTTGGATGCAGGTACAAATCAGGGGCTCTGCATGAAAAGAAAAGATGGCTATATTTTGCAAACAACAAATAAATAGAGAGAAAACTAGTATTCATTGTAAACATTTCAAAGTAATAACTGGTTTTGCTAAAACAAATAAACTGGCCAACTCAAAATACTGTATTGCATGCTCGTTGCCTCTGTATGATAATTTTATGGAGAACTGTTTACTGAAAAATTTCCAGGCCTGCTTTATGAAGTTCAGTTTGAGTTTCACTGTTTGTGAGCCCCTTTGTTTTTTGCAGATATTTTCTTTGCATTCATGATACTATTCACCTCTCTGAGGAGAGACAGAGAGGGGGTAAATATCTGGTACAATCATTGAAATGACTGTTCTGTTTGTGATACAGAATAAAAGCCTGACAGTTTTCAGCATGCAGTGAACAGCTCGAGGTGTGTTAGGAGCAGAAAGCACCTCCCTGGATATGCAGGCTCATCCCTGCAGGCTGTAAGTTGTAAGTGATTCAGCTACCTGTCCCTGCGGTTGGACTTTTTCCCCCTCTTGCAATTAAGTCAGGGTACAGGATTATTTGCAAGCGTGGTGATTTTTCACTGCTTTGTGGAGACATGCATGTAAGGTGAATGAAGGTACGATTGGATAGCCTCCTCTGGCTTAGATGCTGTGCACAGAGATCACAGTCTATGCTGTTCAATGCCTTCTCCCACCTGGACATCATTGTATCCTCTGCCTTGCTTCGACCAAGAGAAATATGGTGAGCAAAGGCTTGCTCTTCAAACTGTGCTTACCTACAGTATTGACTCTGGCTGAAACAGGAGTGCCCATCTTGTGTGAGTGGCTCAGTTGTCAGATCTAGAGGTGGATAATCCATCGCAGGGAGCAGCAGTGGCTGCCCCGATGGGGAGCAAGAGGGTAGGTGAAGGGCTTTTACCTTTCCACACAGCAGAGATGCTGCTGAGAACAGCTGTGCAAATAAGACCCAGTGACACGGGCTATGTTATGTTCACCCTTCTTTCTGAGGCAAACAACAGTGCAAGCCTAATGCAAGGCAGTTTTTAATTTCAGCATATAGAAATTTGCCAGCCATGAGGACAAAGGGAAAAGTCCCCTAACAAATACTTACCTAGGACCAGGATCTAAGGCACTGCCTGCTGTCTCCAGAGAAACATGTCTCCTGCCCAGGGAGGGTTAACTCACAGATCTTAGACCACTGTTTAGATCTGAAACATTTATTATTAGGCCCTTAGGCCCTAATCTGAACAGGAAAATGGGGCAAACTGCTTGGCTTTGAATGTCCACCACTTTGGCGTGAGAAGCGCTGCCCCCCACCCAGTAGCTTTCTGATCCCTGGGTATCACTGTCTTCCAGGAGAACTGGTTGAAATATTAAGTTGCTGAAAACAAACGAGGAGATAGTTCTGCTGCATGACACAGGCTGTGAGTTTCTGTCCAACTTACGCTTCATGCTCCCAAGGCAAGTTGCAGCAGATGTCCGTTGCCATTATGACAGAGTGCTGGGAGAAATGAGATGTTCCTGGGACCAGATGCATCCAACTGGAGTGTCAAAATTAAGTGACAATTCTCACCTTGCATTCTCTGTACATTGCTCTCCTGATGTTGTAGAGGGAGTTTCAAGATAGGCTAGACGAACTGGACTTTTGGAGAGCCAAGATTTCATGCTAATCCCAGCACAGGGCACAGGAGCACTACGTTCTTTACTCTGTAGCCCATTTCTAATTACTAGAACCATTCACTCCTCCTAAGCTATTTATTAAAACGATTAGCTTTAATTGCGTGTCCTTGCTCTTTGCAATGATAATATAATAACAATAATAATAATAATAATAATAATGATGATGACAAGGACAACATTTGCCATAAACTTGTTCTGTGCTGGTTGCTTTCAGTAAGACTTCTATGAAATGAGGTGTTCTGCTGTCAGTGGGAAGAGGTAACAGAAACTGGCTTGTAAATACTGAGCGGTTATGCTGGGGATAATTGTTGGAAACCAAGGAGACTACAGACTCTTTTGGAATATAACCAAAAAGAAATTAATGCCAGGCAAATGTATAAGATTTCTCACAACTGCATCCAAGTCAACCAGAATGCTTCATTTCCCTTGTCTGCTTTGCAGCTGATCTGGAAATCTGTACTTCTCTTCCAGCAAAATATTAATGCTTCAAGTCCCTACTCAGTGTAAGCACATGGATTTTACAGCCTTCACAGTGTTGCTGTTGCTTTTTTTCCCCCTTTTTTAAGAGTGGAGGAAAAAGGAAAATTGAGAAAAAGGAGGCTAATTAGAGAAAAGGGGCTTAATTTGCAAGCCACAGGTACCTCTTTTACAAGCTTTTGTTGAGCTTTTGCCCTCAGTAAATTTATACAAGCTTTGGATAGACAGGAAATCTTTTTTTTGCTGTGGCCTGCTTTAAATGGGGAGCTTTCAGTAGTACTTTGCTGACAGCTAAGGGCACAACAACCCAATAGGTCCTGGGAAATGCCCATCCGGCTGAGATAAACATTTCCTTGGATCCCTTGTTTTTTTGGGTCACTGTGGGTTTGAGAAGGGCTGTTAGGGGGATTGATTCCTCAGGTCTCTGTTGCCCTCCATCTTACCAGTCAGGCATTTCAGACCTCTTTCAGAAAGACTGGCATCTATTATCACTATTTCATCTTGCAGGTCCTGGCCAGTACTTCTGGAAGGTGTTTCACTGAAGAGAATTGAGTGCTGATTGAATTGAACCGCCTGAATTGAATGAAGCGTGACCTGTGTACACCTGTCGGTTGGATAAGAGTCACTTAGGTGAATTATTATTTAAAAAGTAAAAATCAAAGCAATGCAATCGCATTTACAAATTGTGGTTGTATTTAATGGAGATATTTAATTAGTTGTAGTGTTGCAGCTTGCACAAGGCTGAGACTGACCCTGAGCAAACACAGACAGCCCCACTTTTCAATAGGGTCATTTCACATTGAATGTGATGGGTATATTGGTTCCTTTCTGGCACAGGATCACCGAAGAGGGCTGCCAGTGGCAGAGCAAATGGTAATGTTCCGCTTGCAAGCAGCAGCATGTGTGCTTTTACTCCACCGGGGACAGGAATCATTTGTTGTGCTACATCTTCACCCACCCTCTCCAAACTACACATCAAACACTCAATCTAGAGAGAAGAGAAATGAGTCTCACTTGTAGGGACTTCAGCTGGAGGGTGCATGGCCCAGCATTAGTTTCTGTCTAGACCTCAGCTGCTTAGCAAAAAGGCCTGGTAAGGCTGATACCACTCACAGTCTAACAGCTCCGACATTAACATTCAGAGAGCCTCAGTTAGGCTCTGGTGTTACCCTAATGACTTACACACTAACAGATCTGCAAATCCACGTGCAAGAGAATTACCTGCCTAAAAAAACACTGTGGAAATCTGGCACATACATCTTGTGTTACATATCCAAGAGCTAAGACAGCCACAATTAGTGACTGTTCAGTGTCTTTTCATCTCCCTAGTATCACTGTAGAAGTGGAGTAAATTGCACCTGCCGGATGAGGATGCATGGCTTGGTTGAAAAGGGTATGAGATCTGTGTGAAGTTTTGTGTTAAATTTGTTCTAGTTCTCGGCAAATGTGCTGGAGTTGCGGGGGAAGAAGTCTTGGCATAAGAGGGGGATGGACCAATGACACTCCCCTCATCTTGTGCCACTGAAGAACTGGAAAGTTATTTCTGTTTGAAGAAAAAAAAACCCCACACAAAATAAAATACTTGCTTGCTAAATATTAAAATCCACCCTCTTAACTAGGATGGCAGTAAGACCAGCTCCCAGGTAAATCTGACTGCTGAAGAAAAGTTTAGCTGCTGAACTTCGGCCCTCCGCTGATATGCAGGAGGCCATTTCCTTTGTGAACAGCTAGAACGGCTGTGCTTCCCCGAGGGAACGGAGGTGGCAGGCTTCCTCATGAAGAAAGCGGTCTTAGCATGGCACTTATTTTATTGAAATACTGTGTTCTTTCAAAAAGTCTGCAGGTCAGGCTTGAGCCTGAAAAGGAGATGTGGTAGAGAGACAGATGAAAGAGAGGTAGAAAAGAACTCAACAGTAACAGATGGGATGAGCCCAGGCTCTACAGAGAAATAATCAAGTTGAAAATTTGAACTAACGAAGACTTCTTGGAGATGCAGGCAAAACTAGAGTAAATCAATATTTTTCTTTCTTTTTTAAAACGAAAAACTCAATTATGATTTCCATGCAAAGGGAGAAGAGGGAAAGGGGGAAAAGGGGAAAGAGGGAAAAGGGGGAAGGGGGAAAGGGGAAAGGGGGAAAGGGGAAAGGGGGAAAGGGGAAAGGGGGGAAGAGGCAAGGCAAGGCAAGGCCGTTCTGGCATTTCTTTTTCATTAAAATAAAACCTCCTCATCTGAGAACAGCATTGTAACTACCATAATTCTGCAAAACATTTGCTGAAATGTTTGTAACAGACTGGAGGCAAAATTGAATTGGGAAAATGACAATCAGCTGCTAATCCAGGAAACTCTGGCCCTTTAATGAAATGACTTAAAGGGCAGCACAGGAAAAGATGATCAAAGGCAGATCCTTTCTTAGTAACTACACATGTGGAGAAAAGATAAGAAGAGGGAACAAGTGTCTGATTGCCTTTTACAATGAGGTGATTACTCTGTGTGATCATTAGATATGAATGGGGTCTTTTAATCACGGTAGCTAAGTCTGATCATTGCCTATCGGGTGAATTCTAACAGAGGTGTTGGTGTAATTTCTTTAATATTAATAAAGATATTCCCTCGCTCACTGAATAACTCACTATCTGTTTTGACTCGCAGTCTTGGCAGAGCAATGGGATGATGTTGGCTGTCACCTTTTGGCCGTTTCCTTTGGCTGCTGAATGAATTATGACATCTTTGCCACTTTCTGATAGAGCAGCATTTGACACTTTTCTCACTTTTCTTACTGAGCTACCTCTGTGCAAAGTTCAGCCTTTATCCCTTGCTTTCGTTAATCATGCATTTGCTGTAAGACCTTTTGCAAAAACTTGAATCCTGAGCCATGCCTATATCCCAAAAGGTCAGGCCCAAGTTTGGCGTGTATCGTCCCAAGTGCTGTTTCTGTTTGACTCTGAGGAGATACAGTAAGTTCCCAGCTCTTATGTCTGTGCTGGAAGCTTTAAAGTATCAGCCTGCAAATAAGTCAATTATTTCTTCCCAAGATTGCAGACAGCCTGAAACCATAATTCTGGAAGTGGAACTTTCCCTCTGTATTTTTAATAACATCTCAAAACAATAATGGGGATATATTGGAGGGGGGGAAAGAGGAGATGAGGCCGTTTCTTATCTTTAGCACCTGAGATGGAAATAGTAATCTGGGCAAGTAAGAGATCATACTTAAAGCAGTGGAAGTAAAGCTGGATACCAGGCATGTTACAAGCTGACATCAAAGTGACAGCTGGCTTTCCAAGACACTAGCAGTGTGGTCCAATGTGAAATGCAGCTATTGGGACTTCATGTATTCCTTGCTGACTCAGCTGAACACCTACACGGTTAAGTTGTCTCATGGTTTAATTTATCATCGTGAGCTGCTGTACACAGTTGGGCTTTGTCACACTGGTAACTACTGGTGTCTCAGGGACTACTGGATTTCTAGGTGCTATGGGAACTTGCCCCATTCTCAGCCTTCCACTTTACAGCTGCTCAGCCACTCCCAACAACTGGTTACTCCAGCATCTCTTTGCACCTTCTTATGTCAGAGTGTATTTCCTCATCTGGACATTTCTGATGCATATGACAGCACAAGTGTCTTGTAGAGCCTTCTCTTGGACTAGATGACAGAAATGCTGATCATTAATCTTTTATCCAACTGCTCTCAGTTTCATTCTCAAATTCCCCATTACATCATTTGCACAGCCGTACTAATTAGATATGAGACTTCTCATGGTTTCCAAGCATCGCTTCAGCCTGCTCCACTTCACAGAAAAATTTCTTTCTCATTGTTTCAATCTCACTGCTGCCTTCCCTGCAACTACCTTCAGTCTTTCCTGTGCTTCCCAGTCCTGACTGGGCACCGAACTTCATGAATCTACCCCTGTCTTGTGGTGGAAGTGAGTGAGAGATATATTGGACATTGTCTCTTGTATTATTGGCATTCCACGTTTTGTGATAACAGCTCCCTCTATCACCTACCAGGAAGCATGGAATAATAATGCTGCAAAAGGACCCACCGCCTCTGAAAACATGCAAAATTATCCTAATAAAATCAGTAATGAGATCTACTATTAAAATAGTACACATTCATCTCCTACATACAGATAAAATGCAGACCCCCACTGACACAGTGGATGCAAAACTCCTTCCATGCTGTGGCTTGAAGACTGACCTTAAAGCATTATCTGTCCTTTTTCTTAGCATAGTGCTCCTCTTCTATTAATTCTTTTGAAGCGCCAGCCCAGAAAGTGAAAATATTGTGAAAGAAATGCAATACGTAAGTGCTCAGCTGATTTAAGTTGCAGAATACAGAAATTATGAGATTCTGGATACTGTTTAATTAAAAGGATTACTGGTAGCAGTGATTTCCAAGGAGGAATTTCAAATGTTAATTGAAAAATCAAATGTACTAATGGAGAGAAATGTTTTTCTGTTGTAAAAACTAGCAAGATCCCTTGCTTTACTTGATGGTTCACTTTTGCCTCTTAAGATAATTGTATTTTGCATGGATGTGCAGAAATAGTTTCACTCTTGAGCACGAAGTTGCCATGTAGGTTTGCGAAATTCTTACAGTATAAAAAAGCATATGTGGTAGAACACTATTGATCATGTACCATAAATCAACTGATGAAAGTGAAAAGTAACTATTCTGGGAAGGGATGTTGTGGTCTCGGAGATCATAGTCATGTCACAACATTTGGAACCATATTTTCTATTACAGATATATTTTTCTCCCTGGAGTCAAAATAATTCAATCTTAATTCGTAAGTATTAAGACTTCATAAGTAATAATTATTTCACCATTAATGTTGTTTTAACACATTATTTCTTATCCACGTACAGTGAAGAGGACCTTGAAAATGCATTTAAGAGTGATGTGCCTCTACAATGTTAAAAGCTACCAAACAAAAAACCCCAAAAATCAAACCAAAGAAAAAAAAAGTTGCTTTAACTCTTTGCTCTCCCCTGAAGTAGACTGCATTAGAACTGGACTTCAGTATCTCTGGATGGCTGTCATTGAAGCCATCCAGGAAGGTTAGAGACCTAAATCCATCAGATGATAGTTTCAGAAGCCCAAAAGAATTGTAAAAGGGCAAGACTGAGTTCGGACCCAGCTCAGGTTTTTATGTTGTTCTTCCACCCATGGAGCAACCCAGCTTTAGATGCAACGAGATGGCTCTTTCGTATATTGGCATCGGGAACTGAACGAGGGAGAGCTAAACAGGGTTGTTGCTGCAAGTTAACCTGCAGGGTATCGTGCTGATTGATGCAGCAATCCGACATCCACCACGCAGTCCTCGGGAGGCAACACTTTGATGCAGACTGTATAGCAGGAGGACGGGGATAAACACATTGTGGGGTTCAAAGCCAGGAAAGCAATGTGACGTGTTTCTAGTCTTGAGGTTCTGCTATAGTAGTTTTTATATTATTGGGACAGCTTGAAGGAAAACAATAGGTGATGTGCTGGATGTATGAATGTCATCTGCTACTAGGATGCTGTTTTTATCCTCCTTCTTGTCTCATGGTCATTCTTCTCTTATTTTCTTCCATATCATTTTGCATGCTGTTTTCACACGCCGTAATTGCTGTCTAGCTCAGGTATCAAGAAGAATTTAAGTTCTACTTCTTGAGCAACAATTTTACTCTTGTCCAGCTCTCAAGAATTGCTATTATTTCTAGTAACATTTATTGTTATAACTAGTTTTATTCACATTTTCTAATAAACTGGAAATAAAGGTTTTTTATATTTCCTTGTAAAACCTCTACAAGGTGTAGCATAACTCTCTGTAAAATAGGTGAAATGAGAAAATAGTTAATCTCTGGACGCAGCAGCCAACATAGTGTGAAATTCAACTCTGTAATGGCAACGATGTAATTCCGTAACATTCCCACTCTTTATATAGATAAGCTTTTTAGCTACAGTTCTTTTCTAGTTATGCCAAAATCATGCTGTTCTAATTTCTGTTAAAGGAATGGCTAACTTTCCAATTTGTTTGAGTTTTGTTTTTATTAATAAAAATACTGCTGCTGGGTTTTGAGCAGTGGGGTCTGGGCATTGCTGCAATAGCAGATAAAATTGCCCCTGCCTGTAGAAATACTAATGCTTTGCTTTTGGAAGACATTCACCCAACAAGCAGTGGCAGGAGTGAAATAAATAAATCACATGAAATGAGTCAAATTAAATTAATTCATTAAAAGTAGAAGATGGGAGGAAAAACACTTAGTTTATGTGATTGTGAGCATGTCTGAAGCTTCCCAGTGGAGCTGTGAGCGAAAGGAGGAGAGGATGGATATGGAAGCTGGGAGTGTTGCTTTTCAAAGTGTGCTCAGTTCCCAAAGGTTACAGCTCATCCTTTTTTTATGCCTGGAAGATGTGGAGTCTCATTCCCAAACCAGCAGTATTTCCTCTTGCAGTACAGAATGTCATTTTTCAATAATGTAAAAAGATATTTTCAGGTCATTTCAACTCAATACCAAACAAATGGAACCCGTAAGGAATTGGGTACCTCTAGCAGAACAATTTTTGTTTAGAATCATCCAAATAGATCAGACCTTTCACTGAAATTCTTATCTGCAGATATGTACCTTGGAATAAACAAGTTTGTGAGTAGCAGAAATGATGAAACCTTATTTCCTGTGATTGTTTTTACTTGCTCTCAAGCTGTTTTGCATTACAAATAAGTTAAGCTCCCTTCCAGACCTTTGTTTCATGCCAGGTAATGCATGGCAAAGGTTCTGGTTCAGTTAGGGTACTCCTACTGACTGCTTCAGCTGACCTTGCTGGTGGTCAGCTGGTGTCAAGCGTGATGTGAAGCTAGAAGCTTCCTAGAAGCTATGCTAAGGCACAAGAAGGACAAGAAGGTGGTTCAAGACAGCCGCCATAACTTTACCAAGGGCAAGTAAAGCCTGACCAGCCTGGTGGCCTTCTATGATGGAGTGACTACATCAGTGGTCAAGGAAAGAGCTATGTTTGTCATCCATCTGGACTTCTGTAAGGCCTTTGACAACGTCCCCCACAACATCCTTCTCTTCAAACTGGGGAGATACGTATTTGACAGGTGGACTGTTCAGTGAATGAGGAATTGGTTGGATGGTTGCATCCAGACAATAGCGATCAACATCCAGATGGATAGGTCCAGGTCGATGTCCGGATGGAGACTGGTGACAAGTGGTATCCCTCAAGGGTCCGTACTGGGGCTAGGGCTTTTTAATAACTTCATCTATGACATAGATAGTTGGATTTGAGTGCAACAAGTCTGCAGCTGAATTGTGTAGTTGACACGCCTAGGGAACGGGATTCCATCAAGAGGAACCTTGACAAGCTGGAGAATTGAGCCCGTGTCAACCTCATGAGGTTCAACAAGGCTAAGTGCAAGGTCCTGCACTCGGGTTGGGGCAAGCCCCCGTATCAATAGAGGCTGAGGGATAAAGGGATTCAGAGCAGTCCTGAGGAGGAGGGCTTGGGGGGTACAGGTAGATGAAAAGCTGGACATGAGCCAGCAATGTGCACTCACAGTCCAGAAAGCCAACTGCGTCCTGGGCTGCACCCAAAGAAGCACGGCCAGCAGGTTGAGGGAGATGATCCTGCAGCTATGCTCTACTCTGGTGAGACCCCACATGGAGTACACCACATGCCACTCTGGAGTCCTCAGCACAAGAAGGACCAGTTGGAGTGGGTTCAGAGAAGGGCCACAAAAATTAATCAGGGGGAACGGAACACCTCTCCTGTGAAGAAAGACAGAGAGTTGGGGTTCTTTAGCCTAGAGAAGAAAAGGCTTCAGGGAGACCCTATTGCGGCCTTTCAGTAATTAAATGTGGGGACAATCTTTTTAACAGGTCTGTTGCAACAGGACATGGGGCAATGGTTTTAAACTAAAAGAGAGGAGATTTAGACTGTGACTGTTGCTGCCTCCAAGGCTGAAGCACTGTTTCTCACTGGGGCTGAAAACTGGAAAAGATGAGATGCGGATGTTCTTTTTCTGTTTGTTTTTCCTTGTCTCTGCACCTGTCTCCCCCAAAGTTCCTCTGATATTTTTGCTCATTTTCTGTATGTATTTTGACCTCTCCATTGTTGCGACAATTCAGTCCATAAGCACTCCCTGAACTAACCACGCTGTCTGAAATGGAGAAAAGCATTCCTGATCTCTGCTCATGTCAGAAACACTGAAGTGTTGTTCCTCAAAGCTCAGTATTGGGGCCTCTTCTCTTTAATGTCTTCATCAATGACCTGGATAAGAGGATCAAGTGCACCCTCAGTAGGTTTGCAGATGGCACCAAGTTAGGCAGGAATGTTGGTCTGCTTGAGGGTCGGGAGGCTCTACAGGGAGATCTGGACAGGCTGGATCAGTGGGCTGAGGCCGATTGTATGAGGTTCAACACGGCCAAGTGCCGGGTCCTGCACCTGGGCCACAACAACCCCCTGCAGCGTTACAGGCTTGGGGAGGCGAGGCTGGAAACTGCCCAGCAGAGAAGGACCTGGGGGTGCTGGTCAACAGCTGATTGGACATGAGCCAGCAGTGTGCCCAGGTGGCCAAGAAGGCCAACGGCATCCTGGCTGGTATCAGCAATGGTGTGTCCAGCAGGAGCAGGGCAGGGATTGTCCCCCTGTACTGGGCACTGGTGAGGCCACACCTTGAGTGCTGTGTTCGGTTTTGGGTCCCTCATACAAGAAGGATGTTGAGGTGCTGGAGCGTGACCAGAAAAGGCTGACAAAGATGGTGAAAGCTCTAGAGCACAAGTTCTGTGAGGAGCAGCTGAGGGAATTGGGGTTGTTTAGCCCAGAGAAAAGGAGGCTGAGGGGAGACATTATCACCCTCTGCAATTGTCTGAAAGGTGGTTGTAGTGAGCTGGGAGTTGGTCTGTTCTCCCAAGTAACAAGGGACAGAAGGATGTTGAGGTGCTGGAGCGTGACCAGAAAAGGCTGACAAAGATGGTGAAAGCTCTAGAGCACAAGTTCTGTGAGGAGCAGCTGAGGGAATTGGGGTTGTTTAGCCCAGAGAAAAGGAGGCTGAGGGGAGACATTATCACCCTCTGCAATTGTCTGAAAGGTGGTTGTAGTGAGCTGGGAGTTGGTCTGTTCTACCAAGTAACAAGGGACAGGGCATGGCCTCAAGTTGCGCCAGGGGAGGTTTAGGTCAGATATTAGGAAAAATTTCTCTACAGAAAGGGTGGTAAAGCATTGGAACAGGTTGTCCAGGGGCAACGGTGGAGTCCCCATCCCTGGAAGTATTTAAAAGATGTGTAGATGTGGCGCTTAGGGACATGGTTTAGTGGTGACCTGGCAGCACTGGGTGAATGGTTGGGCTTGACAATCAAAGGTCTCTTCCAACCAAAACAATTCTATGATTTTGTGAGTCCCACCTCATCCAGCACAGCACTTCTCACTGGGAAAGCTCTGAAGAGGGGCAGAAGCAAATGCTTGCTCACTTCTGGAGCAGAATCTTAATGAGCTGGCAGTATGTGATTGTGACTAACCAATAAACCCCTTCGATGGAAAAAGGCTCAGTGAGGTTGAGCAAGGACAACGTGCCCTGAAGCTCAGGGAATAATGCAGGGTGTGACTGCTAACAGCTGTTGCAAAGCAAGCTGACTTCATCTCAACACAAAGGGGACCAGAGGGTTGCCTTTTTTTTGGTTTAACAGCTCTCAATATTTGAGTGCATCAGTTGGCGGTGTGATGTTTCTCCCTGAGCTCATTCAAACAGTGTGGCTGTCGCCCTGAGTTGGGAGATCAGCAGGGGGGGCCTGAATCTGTGGCTCAGCCCCAGATTATTTTTACAATCGGCTCAGCCCCTTTCTGTTTTAATGTACAGAAAAAAACCCTAGACAACAAGCAAAATAGTTTTTAAGAGAACGAGTTTGAGCTGACATTGACATATTCCTTTCCAGCAAATGGGGTGCCTGGTGTTTTGACAGTCAGCATAATACGTAGAGCAGTAGTGGGAATCCTGTTGGTATTGCGATTGGACTGTGTATTGCAACTGTCAAATTTTGTGAAGGGAAACTTCCATTTATGTTGTATTTTCAGTGTATTTTGTATCACTCCATTAAGTCAGAAATCCCATGTGACATCAACTTTGTTCAGACAAGTAAGCCTGATATTAAAAATTATACCCTCCATGAGCAGACTAAGTAAAAGAACCTGGTCTGAAGAGAGAAAAAAAAAAAAAGGTTTTGGACTCCAATAGTGATGAAGAGACACTCAAAAGACTTAAGAATTCAAGCTTATCCGTGTTTCTGCCGCTGAACTACTTGACAACCTTGGGCATGTCACTTGGCCTTGTTTTTCTCTTTCTCACTTCTCTTGCTTTTAGATTTGTAACAGGATAGTTTTTTTGGCAGTGTCCCAGATATTGCTTAAACCAGCCTAGCTAATTTAACTGTGCTTGTAATCTGTGTACTTTAG
>NW_010428468.1:19166-27256 GCF_000710305.1 Buceros rhinoceros silvestris
GACAAATACAATGGTATAAAAACATTTGTATCAGCACAACTGGACTCATATGGGGACTTACGCTAGCCTGGCTACGTAGGCAAAAGTCATATTTCTAAGTGACAGGTTTTATAAAGCCAGTCTTCGCTGTGTAGCTGTAGCATCTACGGTAGTAACACTGAGTACGAGGTGTTGTCACCACATAGATCACATGTTGCTGCCATTGTGCTCTACAGCTTCCAAAGTCTTCTCTGAAGTCAACATCTCCGAAGTAGGTGGATTTTCAGCTTGTCATCAGAGTTTATGAGTGAAAAGTTGATGTTACCGTATAGCCTGTCAGATCAGTTGGGATCTGTCAGATCTGTTGAGAGCTGCCAAAGCAAAGGTCACTCCATCTGCTCTTTTCCTTTTGCCCATATGCCCTGCAAGGCAGGATCAGGATTTAGCCGTAATAATGTTCTCAGTGACCTTGTTCTGTAATGGTCTTGAATTCATATGGGAATAGATCAAACCCAAATTTGGTCTCTAACGCCATGCAACATGAAGAACAGTAAACCCCTCTTCCTTTCCACTGGGGACAAGCTAAAAGGATCCTATATCACATGTGTAGGATTAATTAAACGGGAAAAGCTAAACGGGGCTGTGTTTAGGGTGAGATCAAAAGGCTTGCAGAGATGAGACTGGAAATGCACACACCTCATGGTTGAAGATGGAGCATTCTTTTAAGAACAATCATACAATGTTGATTAAAGTACTGAAAGTGAGATTCTATAAGCAGGAGAGCAAAAGGGTTCCAAATTACCTTATTTTGTCATTGGATGATACAATACAGTAGCTGGATACATCCTAGGAACTTACAATTAAAGATCTCTGTAGAATATATGAAAATTCTACTTGATCTTCCTGCATAATTCTCAGTGAAAGGAGAGGAAAATTTCCTTTGAAAATACATGAGGCAGTGAATCTGTCCTCTCCGTGTGCTAGAGCTCCAGCAGAGCTGCCAAGGCCCATTGTCACTGAGGGGATGTAATACCTGAAGTACAGCATGATCAAATAAAATATGCAGAAACCAAGCACAGCCTTAGGCTCATTTTATTTTAAGCAAACAAATACAAAACTGTAAGGGCTGATCAGGCAGTTGGAAATGGCACAGGGAAAATAACGCAGAGAAGGAAGCAGATCTTCGTTTCAGGAATCTGAGCTACCAGAAGTAACTTCAGTGGCATGGATACCATTTGACCCAAGCTTAAGGACCACCCGCTGTGGTGCCCACTATGCTTTTGAGGCTGCAGAGCACGTTCTCCAGAGCTGTCTGCTCAGGCCATGCCCTTTCAAATTTGTTGGTATAGGAGGATCTAGGCGTCTGTAAAGAAGCTCTGTTGCGTCTCTTAGGGTTGCTTGCACGTCTGGTAACAGTGTGTCTATGTTCATCCATGGTGAAGAAGGAGGGCACAAATGAAGCTCTGCAGAGTCATTTGCACCTGCCAGAACCTCCCTAATTGTAAGTGTGAACTGATCTCCTCCAGCACTGGTGCCATACCAGCATATGCATTCTCTCCAGTATTTTTGAGCTCAGAATGGAAGCATGTGCTTCTGGTAGACCCCTTGGGAGGGCCTTTATCATCCCTTGCCATCTTCCTCTGTTTCTCTTCGGTGTGTGCTTGTCATCCAGAAAGAAAATGCAGAAGATGCAGTTGAGCCTGTGACATTGAGGAAACTGTACCTTCACAAGGTGCAAACTGGTCTAATCATTAGGGCTGTCCCACCACCACACTCCCCAAGTTTGCAACTTAAAGGAATTGCATTTGTCTTATACTTTCTTTGGCCTGGTGAGCTTTCATATCCACCAGCCTTTCTGGACCAGAATTTTTCCTTTGATCTTGGACAGAAATCAGGTAGATTATTTAAATCTCAGAATAAATAGACCTCTTTTATTATTTTTCCCCTCACAAGGCAGTTAATCGCAGCTCTTCCAGGAGCAGAAGCCCTTCCAGTTGTTACACCTTTTTATACTGATCAAGGTTTCCCATCATTATGTAGTAGGATGCAGAGCTGGGAATAGAAGATCGTTCTTACCGGCTTTCTGTTTGGTCTTCTTTTTATTACACTACCATAAAAACGCTTTCACTATCCCTGCAGCTGGCTACACTATAAAATCAATTGCTCCTCACAGTGTTCTGCTGTTCTTTCTCAGTTTTTCTGCATCCTTTTTCCTGGAGTCTCAGCTCCGGGTAAAGTTGGTTTAGCCCAGGAGGTTGCTGGGCTGGAAAGCTGGAGTAGAGGAAAGACTTCATCCCATAAGTACACAGAGGATAGAAACATTTCTTTCCAAGCTCTTCATCTGTCTCTTCCCAGCTAGAAGGTAATGGATAAAATGTGACGTCACACTTTGTTCCCATACAGAGGGTTTTTTTTTTTTTTTTGGGGGGGGGGGGGGTTTTTCTGGACAGGCATTAGCCTAGAGAAGGCTGAGAAGAAAAGAAAACAAGCAGTTGTGGACTGCCACAGTTCCCTATGAGGGTCGCTGGTTCTTAAGATTTTATGACGACTCAGTAGTTGAAGGTCAACTCAGTATCCTCAGAGTCTTCTTAAGACAGATGTTTCACTGAAGCTCTGAGCTTTCATGATTAAAACAAGGCAGCCCTCCCAAATCCACATTTCCCAGCCTGCTGTCTGTGAAAGAAGTGGTAAAACAAGTTTTCCTGGTACCAAAGGACTTTAAAACTGCTGGGCATTTTAAAATCACATGCTGCCGATCCTCTCTTACCAAGTGAAATAGTAGCACTTCCCACTTTGTAGACAACGGGAGCTTTATCACTGCTGCGTTAAAAGCAGAGTTATGCCAAAGCTGAGCTGTTTTGAAAAGCTCTCCTTGAGCTTCCAAGCTTTAATCTCCTGGTTTTGCAAGTAATGGCCCCTACATTCCTTCAGACCCTCTCTTACTTTAAAAGAAATGACACTTTTGAGCAAGCTTGTGTCTCAAACGTGAAGTGATGTGGGGATGAACGAGGAGGGCTTACACGGACTTGGAAGGCATCCTTTCATTTTTTCGCTGTGTTTGTCATAGTAGCAACAATCTGCCCTGTAGTCAAAAATGATCACCATGTGCTAGCTATACTCTACAGAGAAGCGTGTTGCATCATTTACCTGGAAGGATGACAAGGCGTGAGAATTACTGAGTTGAAAGTCAAAAAGTGTAATTCTGTGCGTGGTGCCATTTATGGTTTGCATTTCACTGGCAAGAAAAAAAGATTTAATTAGTGGCATAAAACACAGACTTCCAATCCCTTGAGAAACAGAGCAAGTCCTTGTAGAGTTTTTGTTGACATGGTGATATTTAAAAGCAGCAATACAGGATCCTGGAAGCCACGGTAACTCTTACCGTAACAGAGATACTGTAATGTAAAGCACCCTGTGGTAGCTCGTTGACAACAGAGCTCAAATCTACAGTCTTTGGCCATAAATGCTACACGTTCAGTGGCTAAAATTATTGCCCTGTTAAGCAATCAGATGCATCAGCTGCTACATTTCGCCTAGTACTGGCAGGCTCCACTTCGAACAACGGTACTACGATATGCCTCTATAGCGGTGACAGGTTGGAGAGCAGAATTACTTGTCTTGACCGGTGCTGCCCTTCTGCAAAGCTGCTATCACAGGGCTCAGTCTTGTGGAGGACGGTGCTCTGCCAGGCAATTCATCAGGGTGCAGGTCTGGAGTCGTGCACTCTACGCCAAGCCACCCGGGAAGCTTACAATGTCGTGTGGCTTTCAGCCCTCTGCGCCTTCTCTCTGTGGCTTTCTGCTCCACTGAAATGGGCCACGCTTTCAAGCCAGAGAGGTTTGTGGCAGGGATTCTGTCTCAGGGTGCTGTGCAAAAATTTATTGGGGCCCTGATCTTGCTCAGAGCTTAAGATGCCAAAGCAATATAAAGGTTAGTAAGGTTAGTAATAATAACTCATAACAGATGAAGTAGCAAAGCTATTCCTGTGAGGGGTCCTGGAAGAAATCCTCTCTCAGGTGTATTTAACAAGCTCTACATACCTCTTCCTAATGCAAAGCTGTACTTTCACACCAGTTCCTGGGGGACTTGAGCATTCAGTAAACCATTTTGGTCCCTAAAGCCATGGCTGCCAGGCTATACCGAGGCTTCACAGATGTCCTTCTGTAGACTGAGGGAAAACTGTATTGTCTCAGATGATGTGGTGTTTCTCACCTTGGGAAAGGTGGCTTTTGTTTTTCCAACAGTGCTCGAATGAAGCTGAGCTGTATTAGTATTTTTTTGTCACTTATCCTGACAATAGATGATGGTAAACGGATGAATACAGTAATTTCAGATGTTAAGGCTTATACCAGTCTAATGATTCTATAATGACAATACTAAAAACATCAATGGTTTTCCAACTTCAGAGAGAAATGAGATGTTGGTATTCCTGCATGTTTTTTTCTGTTTACTTGTTTGTCTTAGAGTTATCAAAAATGGTTAGATGTTCCCAACAAACGTGAATAAACCTCTGAAGTTTTTCCAAACATATAGAGGTGGTTGACTTCATAGTGATGATCCAGTGACTGAAAATACTCGTGCTGTAAACCTTGTAGGGGATTTTTTGCTTTCATTTGTCTCTTAAAGTGCATATTTTATTGTGGAGAAAATTATGTGCTGTTGTCATGGTTGCATAGGTATGGACTTTCCCATTTTGGAAGTTAACAGCACATCACTGAGCAGGTATAACCCCACAGGGACACATGCCTGCTAACACAGCAAGATCCTGTTCTTCCTCTTCTCTTTTCTCCAGCCCCTCTTCCTCCAGTTCTGCATTCGCATTTTAATCTGTGTCACACATTCCCTGTGGGGAGCTCCTAAGCTATTTACCACTGACCTAAGTATTCGTATCAGTAAGAGCATTATCACTGAGATAAACAAGAGAGCCATACCAGTGCACAGAGCTTTTGACAATATACCTTACAGCTCCCCACTCCATTGCAGTATAAATCTGTACACTGCTTTCCCATATTTTCCCTCCTTGCACCATTTCTTACCAATCTCCTTTTCCTCTGCAATATTTATCTCCGTCTCTGGCCCTTTGATTTTGTTTTCTTTTCTGCTTCCCATGGCTCTTTACTGATTTCTTTCTTTCACTACATTCATATATGCTTTTATGGGGAAGATCAGGGCAGGAAATACAGGCTAGTTCAGAAGCAGAAGGGGAAGAGTTAGAGGACACCTGAGGAACTGTGAGCGTCCTTGGCTGAACTCTAGAAGTCTAGACCTCTAGAGTTGCACATAACACTTCTGTCCTCATGATCCTGGATGGTCTTGAGCAAACAGGTGAAGGTCAGTGAACCAGGAGACTCCTCTGTCACCATCTATAAATCAATGACACTTCGTAGTGAGGCACTTGGTGTGTGACAGGGCTCCCAACAATTTCTCTATCTGGATCCTTCTGGCAATTTTGTTTTGGTTCTTTGTAACAATACCCATGTGTCTATAGCAGGACCTAGCAAACGTGCAATGTCCTGCCTCGACATAGGTAAGGCAGCCAGTGAAGACGCACCAGCCATGACAGTACTAGCTAGAGTACAAACGCTGTCAGTGAGACGGGTATCTGTTTCGGTGACTAAGGTGGCTGCCCTGGTGTGACTAGCCAGCAACGCACTTATTAGTGTCTGAGACAACGAACTGTTTCTCTTCTGCATGTGTGTGAGTTTGCAACGCCACAGTGAAAGGGCATGAGGTGGGGATTCAGGACAAGTGCTTGGTAGCCTTCCTGGTTTCCCTCATAAAAACGTTCTTGGCTCATGTGCCAAAGCCCACCTGGCTGCTCTTGTCTCCCTGCTGTAACCCTCGAGGCAGCACAGAGATCTTGGCATTTGCTGCCAAGGTGCCTCTGCTTTGCTGTGTAAAAACGTTCCTAATGTCTCTGGGGATGTATTTCTTTAAGAGCTTGGTTTTCTTTGGGTTAGCAAAGCAAGTAATGGGAGTAGCTGTGTCCTGCTGAGACTTTGAGGGGAATGGAGAGAGTCAGAAAGTAATTATCCAAGCTAGAAAGTGTGCAGAGCACTTTTATTATGTTATTTATTGTTTTATGGTCATGCCAGTTGTGCTCTGCTTCAGAGGAGGCAAAGCAAGCCATTGGTACAGCTCATGTAAATCACCATGGTTCCACGACACCGTTCGATTTACACCAGCTTGCTTTTGCTATGTCCTGGCCCTTGGTTTTAGCCTCAAAATATTGCCGTATGCATTTTAAATATGAAAAAATTGGACAGCAAGCATGAGGAGCAACAAGAGGAGATGCAATCCAGCTTGCTTCTTGACACAAGAACAGATACGGGGTGCAAGGGCAGAGCAGAGATAATCTCTCCTCTCCTCTCCTCTCCTCTCCTCTCCTCTCCTCTCCTCTCCTCTCCTCTCCTCTCCTCTCCTCTCCTCTCCTCTCCTCTCCTCTCCTCTCCTCTCCTCTCCTCTCCTCTCCTCTCCTCTCCTCTCCTCTCCTCTCCTCTCCTCTCCTCTCCTCTCCTCTCCTCTCCTCTCCTCGCTCCGCTCTCCTCTCCTCTCCTCTCCTCTCCTCTCCTCTCCTCTCCTCAGTATTCTGACTAGCACTTGTTCTGCTTTATACAAATGGCAGCTGTTGCAGTGCATGAGGGTTCAATATGAGACCATAACCTGTTGTTTTGGTTAAGCCAGGCTTTAGAAACAAGCACAGCTTCATAGGCACAACAAATTTTCCTTTTGTCCTTATGAACTGCGTGAAGTTTGGATAGCCTCAGAGCCTTTTTTGTTGTTGTTGGTAGTTCTCTCCATTTGCATCTCGATGCTTAAGAGGAAGATTTCACAGGGCAGGGAAATCTAACTATGAAAAATTATGGATGTGGTACTACAGAGAGGGTGAGAAGTTATGTAAAAGAATATTTTTAGGGGAGATGTGTGTGAGGATTTCAGTAATTAATTTATTAATTATTTGTTCTGTTTTGTGGGGTTATTGCAAATTCATTTATCTTCTGGAAGCTTCCCACAGTCCCTGTGGCAGCTGCTGGCTGGAACCCCTACCATCTTTTAGGAGTTCCTACCATCTTTTAGGAGCCCAGGCCACCAGATGCTGCTCTCTGCTGCTGGCCAGGCCCAAGGCAGGCAGAGGGGGACCTGCTCCGGACATACGGCCTGTCCTCACCTGGCTGTGGTGCCAGCCACCTGGGCTCTGTTGCCATTGTTTCCCGTGGAGGACTTGGTGAGGCAGGGACCCCTCCTTGGATGGAGGGGAAGTCACCATGTGGGGTTTGCCCTGCCTGCTGCTAGCAGATGCCTTTGGAGTTGTTCCAGGGAAACCACGGAAGAAGCAAGTGGTGCAGGTTGGCTTTTGGGAGGAAGATGGTGGTGGGTTTTTTCCTTTTTTTTTCTTTTTCCCCTTCATGAAGCCAAAGAGTCATCACTATCAAGATGTGTAGAATAATAAGACAAGATAGTTTACAGTATCTAATCCATACTGATTTTAATGGTCTTTAAATTAGGTTAACCTTTATAATTAGCAACTCAAGGCTTATAATAATCATCACCCCAGAGAAAAGGAACCCTTGAATAAAATCCCTAATCTTGCTTCTTTATATATTCTGTGCTAACTTCTTTTGCATATTCGTTTGGCTGCTGACTTCATAAGCTATGCCTGGTGATACGCCCTGCTCTACCATCAGGCAATTTTCTCTTAGGACGCCGTTGTGTAAAATGTTTCTCTGACATCAGCAGTATCTCTGTGGCTGTGTTGCTGTAAATCACCTTGTGGCTGCTTATCAGTGTGTTCACTGCCAAAACAAATCTGACAAGCCTTCCAGCCGACCCAGTTTAACAAACTGTGATATCTGTATTTTCCACTTGAGCTGTTAACAGAACGCTGTAACTTGTTCATTTAGCTCTGTTGTTGTAACTTGTGCATTTAAGCTAATGCTATTATCTGTATCTCTGCAGTCTCAATACCAACAATGAGCTAACTCTCTTCAGTCAAGCCCTCTTAGGCTTCAGACCTCAAAATATCCTACTTGTGTTTTTACAAAGCAGAAGTCATAACTCCTCCAAGCCTAATCTGCAGTTTAACTACTCGAAGTTGCGAAGAACTGTAGGGA
>NW_010428468.1:27327-44090 GCF_000710305.1 Buceros rhinoceros silvestris
AAAGAAACAGAAACTCTTATAGAATGATGGATTTCTTCTAAAAAAAAAAAAATTAAAATTTCAAAATCCCTCAGTGATATGAATGGAGACATTTTCTTCCTTTCAAAGTCTATCGAAGACTGGAGAAAGTATTAGATGAAAGAGTGGAAGGAGAGGGGAAATAATGCATTTTACCCAAACCAAAAAACAAATTCTTCTCAGAGGAGAGGAAAAATATTTTTAAAAGAAATGTCAAAATACTCCATTTTTTAAGCAGTTTGTCTGACCACTTTAATTTTTACCCAGACATTATCTGTTGGATAAATTTAATTTGAGTTTGCAAATACTCTCAGCCAAACCAGAAATATATTTTAAACTTGTTTCTCTTGGTAGCTGGTTTTATATTCACATGAAGACTGTTGTCTAGTAATTATTAGCATAACAGAGCTCAGGCATGACTTCCAGAAATATGCTCCAGAACTGAAACTAGCTGTGCATTTGAGCCATCTGCATCACCGAAAGGAAAGAAATGCCTCCCTAGTCCTGGCTGCTTTCCCAGCCTCTTTATTGAGAATGTTTCTGCCCTGGCACGAGTGCTGTGTGGTGTATGTGTGGGACTGGGTGTCAGCTCAAAGGACAGACCCTTTATTTTTTACAATCATAAAATTACAGAGCAGCCCACGTTGGAAGGGACCTTAAAAGATCGTTTTGTCCATCCCTTCAACCCTTTGTGGGAAAGATTAGATGATCTACCACGCTGTCCAACTGCATCTTGAATGCTTCCAGTGATGGACACACTACCATGTCCCTGGGGAACTTATTCCAGTGATCGACCGTTTCACTGTGAGTAATTTCTTGTATCAAGACGGAACCTGTGCAATCAGTTCCTGTTGTCCCTTGTCTTCTCCATGTGAATCCTTGTGCTCCTTGTGCTGTATTGTTTCCCTCTTACATGCATGCTTGCAGGGAACCAGGTGCTTATACCCACGTGCTTCAGGGATGAGAGTGAGTTGCTAAGAAGGGAGAACCCCTCAGGCACCTTTGTTTTAGTAGGACTGCTTCATTACATGGGCTCGCCCTCTGATGTGTTCTGAAAGATGGAAGAAGCCAAGAGACCAGCAGGTGGGAGGAGGCTGACTTGCATTCGGAGTCCTTCTGCAATGATTCTTGTTGCCAGCACAGTGCTCTTTGCTTCCTGTCCGTTGCTTCCCGCATTGCATATGAGTACTTTGCCAGGCAGAGAGGATATTACTAATCATTGCAGGCTGAGTTTGTGATTAGCATCACTGAATCTTGGATGAATCTGTAGGAAGCCTAGATAAAAATGGGGTAGCTCGGTGAGAAGCAGTGCTAATGAACTTTAGATTCTTACGTGTTTGTTTCTTGAGGTGCACCTCCCTTGTGGGTTTGCTGGGGCCTAGTCAGGGGAAGCATTCATGGTACAGCCTTTCCTCTTGCCAGGGTCTTAGATGGCGTCTTTACTTGCTCTGCTGCTGATTCCAGCAAAAAACCATAAATGTTTTTGAGGGCTCTTCCTTCCTGCCAAATGCAGCTGAAATTGGCTGTTGAGCTCAGAGTCAGCAGAAGGCAGAAAGGCACACTCAGAACGCATAACTGGTTTGGAAACCAAACTACAAACCCAACCCTTGGTGAGTGCAATCGTGTGACACAAGGAGCTGTATTGCCAGCTGGTGTAAGAGTGCGGTGAGAAGGTTATTATCTACTGTTGCATGTGAATGCCTCATCGGTGGGCGGGAAACTCTTAAAATTCAGCTTCGTTTGGGAAGTGAATTCAGTTATTAGAAAAAGACTGTGATTCTAAAACTGCTTTGCTCCATCATGTGTCCCATGGTTACGACTAAGAGGACTTGCCTATTGAGAGGAAAACAGCGAGTGGCACTCGGGTATTAGAAGCTCCCTTAGGCTGTCAGCACTTTGGGGCCCTGATGCCAGCAAGGCTTCCAAACTGATTTAGAATCAAATGAAATAGTGGGGGGTAGGGGGTGGCAGGGTGAGGAGGCATAAATATTTTTCCCTTGCTAATTTATTTTCCCCCTAATTTATTTATATACACGAGCTAATATGATGGAAAGCAATGCCGCTAAAATCAGTGCATTTGTTGGGAGCTGCACACTGTGTTGCTCAGAGTTAGGGGTGGAAACTGCTCCTTGGCTTGTTGGGCCAGTCCCTTCATCCCCGCTCACGCCCACCTCCCTCCGCTGCATCCCCGTGTGCGCTAAGCACTACAGGCTGGAGGGAGGCAGCCCCTGGCGTGTCTAATGAACATGGTCGACTAACGAATACAAATCTAGTTGGATAGGGTGCTAAGTGAGAGCCAAATTCTGCACCGGCTTTTGCCATCATGACTGGGGTTCAGAGCCTGCACCCGCAAAAGGAAGGGATGTCACCGGTACTGGGGGAAGGAAAAGCAAAATCAGCAGATTTCTGGCAGGAAGTGTCATGGGATCTGCCGCTTCCTTCAGGAAGCAAGAGGGCTGCTCAGGGTAGGTGCACCCCCGGAAAGGCTTCAGTCCATGCTTCTCCTTTCACTGCCCATTTGAGACACCCTCTCTGTGGTGCACCTTTTCCTCCTCTCCAGTATGTTACCGTACATTTCTTTCTAAGTTAAAACAAAAGCCATAATGTGGTTCTAGCTGTTATGCGCCTTGTATCTTACCGTGGTGTTCCTCTCCTGCAGAGACTTCTCCCTGGCCTGCATGTTCTAAATGAAACTCTAGTTCTGATGCATCTTCCATCTGCTTAAGTGTGGGCCATAAATAACAACATATTACAAAATTGCCTTCTTGTCAACACACAGATTGTTTATGTGTCTTTTCCTGTATCCTTTGTGTTGCTGTAAATTCCTAGGGAATGAGGATTTATTGGTATAGCAACATTTGGGAATGAACCCAAATCCTATGGGGGTATGAAATAAAGACAGTCAATTTCTGGTACTACATTTTTATTTACTTTTTACAAAATGTCTTCTTTCCTTGACGGCTTCGTATCTCGCCATGTGGCATCCACTAGCTTTGCCATATCATCTGTTATTTAGGGTCTTATATTTCCAGAGTATGTTTGCAAGCTGAGTGCAGAACTGTGAACCACAGTCCCACGGTATTTTCAACTGAAAGCTAATCTTGAATTTCCAGTTACTGTAAGCTAATCTTGAATTCCCACAGCCTCATCTTGGTGTCATAATGAAAGAGTGGCTCTATCAATTTAAAATGCAGGTGCGACGTTGGTCAAAAGTCGTATTAGGAAAGACACGGAAGTTTCTGTTGTCTGTTTTTTTGAAATCAAGTAGGCTGTAAATAAGTACCCTTGACTTAAGTACTGCATCTCCTGTGCCACTAAATTGCTGAAGCCCTTCTGTGCAGCAGCTAGTTCACTTTCTTTTGCAAATGCTCCCTTTCCTCCTAAGCGGGGTGGGGCTGGCTGTTTGGGGACCAGCTGGTACAGCCACTGTTCAGTCCGCAAGTGCAGTTATTCTCAAGAGCTGACAGTTCTCTTGTCGGGCATTGAGGGGATTTTGCTCTGTTGTTTGAGATGCTGAAATATTGTTCCTAATGCTGTTCAGGGTCTGTATTACTGTAGTGATGAGTGCTCTTGTCCCATACAGATTTACTGTCGATGCAGCGAACACAATGCGGGCACAGACTTAGGTAGAGACAAGGTGAGAGCTGGGTCTCAGTGACTGCCCCTTGTGGCTCCGGGCCAGCAGTGGCACAGCTGTCGGTAAGGCAAGATCGTGCTTTCTCACGTGTTTGCTTTGTAAAAGCAAAATTCTTGAATTTTTACCTACTGAGAAGCTCATCCCACACGTGCAGATGCATTTCCAAGTAGAGTTACTTCAAAATTAAAATGCTTGGTCTTTCACTACTTTTCTTCCTTTTATACGAGGGTGTTATTGACCTGCCCCCACCAGAGGAACAGGGAGGTGCTAAATAAGCCAAGCATGTACTTTTTAGAGAAAGGACCTCATCTGGATTGTGAATGCCTCGGGCTCCAGCCTACTGAGTAGGACTAGGAGAATTCTGATGGTGACTCAAGAGCAAAAACTCTGCTGAGCAAAGCCTACTGCCATTTCTGCATAGACTAAGTCAACTCTGAGACGTGCTGCTGGCCCTTTTACAATGACCTATGTGACAAATTCCCAGAATCTGCTGCTCTAAGTTTTCCAGAGAGGAAGGATTTGGACTGCTTGTTTGCCTTCAGATCCTTTGGAGAATTGACAGCAAGGATAGCTTTCATTTTTGAAATTGTTTCCTTAATCTTCATTGAACTTTTTTGGCTTTAGTGATGCTCATTTACAATTATCACTGGCTTAACTCATCCTCTGTTTAGATCTGCAATAAACCTCCCAGAAAATCCAACTTTACATTTCCCTTACCTTGAGTCAGAGCTTGCTTATACAAATGTATGCATAGATTTACTTTTTCTGGCACGCATGAATTAGTTCCTTAAAATGAGTTGACACTTGTCTTCCTTTGAGAGAAGGCAAGAAGGCTTCAGGCTGCTGGGAACACGGAAGGTCACCACAGGGCTCCGCAGAGAGCAGGGAGGGGATGTACAGTTTGGCCTCTGCTGTGACAGGTGGATACATTGTGGGGACCCTAAGGCTCGTGTAGAATTCGCAGAGAGCCCTGGAGTTGTGGTCGAAACCTTGTGCGGAAGACATGCAATGAAAGCAAAAGCAAGCAGGAGGATTGTTTATGACCTGCTTCTCTTCAGGTTTCTGTGGGGTTTTTTATTCCTCCAAACGAAGAATTTGGCTGGCTTTGCTTACTTCTGATGAAAACTTGGCTTTTGAGATTTAAAGATCTCTTCAAATATCTAAAGATTTTTTGTCTATTGGGGATATTTGTTGCTCAACAGATATATATCCCCAATATTTGTTGCAGAACAAACACTTCTGTTTGCAGTATGTTTATACCATAAAATGGCTCTGTTTAATTCCTAGTGTAATTTTATCTCTGTCTTATGGAAATTTATTTTGTAACTGAGCTTTTGCTGACTAGATAGTAAGTAGCACTAATAATAAGAGGCAAAACCCTGAAGTGAAAATTTCTTTGTTAACAATAGTGAAAATACTGTAGTTTTAAATCGGGTTGATTTTTTTCCTAGAAAAGCTTTATTATTTCAGTGCCTGTTTAATCTTATGCTGGTATGCTAGGGAGATGTCTTACTCTTACCAGATGTATTTGCCTATTGTAAGGATAGTGGTGATTATCAGAATATCAGCATATTTGAAACAATCTGCCTTTCAAAAAGAGGAGTAATACAACCCACTATACCTCATATTTGTGGTGGATGGCATGGGGATTTGTAGGCTTGTATTTCTGGAAGAAAAAGATAAGAAAAAGCATTTCTTCAAAAAGTACAGTGGATTAGAGTTTCTGAAGGATCTGAATTAGACTTTTCAGGATCCGAAGTCTTCATGGCTGGGCTTTAATTGCAGGTCAGACAAACATCGATCAGGAATGACACAGGCAAAACTGAGCTTGCCTTCAGGTGGGAGTTGGCCCTGTAACTTCTCGAAGACCCTCCCATCCCTGTGGGTGTATGACAGTGACGTGCACTGCGGCTTTCCTTCCTGCCAAACTGTTGCTTCTCGTTGCATATATGTGGTTTTTGTCTACCTATGCAGAGAGTAAGCTGCGTGCTATATGTGAGAAGTAATTTAAGGAGAAAAAAGAAAAAAAAAGGAAAGAAGTGGACAAACTTCCTAAACCAAATGTTAATTATAAAGCTCTGTGATTATCTGTCCTTTTCTACAGGTATGTTCTCATGGGGATTTAGTTACATGATCACATTTTGTGGTTTTCCTGCAGGATCCCTGTCTCAGACTGGCAGAGGTTGCAGAACTGGTAGCCGTTTTTCTGTTGGTTGTGCTTCGTGCTCAGACTCAGTCCCTGTACATTTTCTACTGCACACTGTATCTTGCTCTGAAGGTATTTATTTTTCAATAGGTATTTCCAGTGTTGCTTCCTAAAGTAATAGTGAGTACTCTGATAACTGAATTATCACTGCGCACCTCACTGTTATCAGCTCTATCCTGAGCTGAGACGCAGTCAGAAAAGGGGAAAAGCTCGAGTAAGTACGATGGACATTTTTTGTCTCAATTCAATTATTTGGATGCATATTCTGCTTTTCTTCTGTGGTGTCAAACCGCAGTCTCTAGACATCATTAGCAGTTTCAAGTACTAGCTGCTCTTTGACAAGGTGATTCTATATGGGTGTTTAGAAAATGAGGCACACACTGATAAAGATCATGCAAAACTTGATGTTTGCCAAACATGACAAAGATGAAACTTTAGAGTCCAGAGTCACTGCCTTTCTGCTATCTTTTTCATGCTGCAGCCGTGATGTAGGTGCTATTGTGTTTCATTTTCCTTGAGGTTCTGAAATGTAGCTCAGGGGAAAACGGTAGTATTGCTGTGTGACATTTCTTGGAGGATGCACCTCAGTACAGCAAAGTCACTGACTCAGAAACAAAGCATAGGGAATACATTTGAAATGTTTCCTGGTATTGCTAGTTTTCAGCACAATTAATATCAGACTTGCTAACAAGTGTCTGCCCAGGGTTCACTGCATGTTCTTTTTACTTGCCTCCTACTCTCTATTAGGTATTTAAGTCTAGAGGAGACAGGTATTAGCACAGAGCCTTGTCATATGTAGTTAATGAAAAAGAGCCCTTTCTCGTGTGAGACTGCCAGTTCTCGTACTAGGTTCTCTCAGCTGTCTCTTTCAGCAGGGCTTTTTCACACAAGACATTGATTTGTGCTTCATTTCCTGTGTTCTGTTCATGGAGATTTCCCTGCATTTTCATGAGTTCTTAGGGTTTCACCGTCCTAGTCCTGCAGTTTGAATTCCTGCATAATAAAGAAAAAGAACCGAATCGCACTTTCCCTGCCTTGGATGGAGGCAGAGACACTGCTCTGAGGTCCGTTTCAACCGTGTTTTATGCACAGCTCTGAAACCTAGGCTGCCAAGAACAGTGGAGCCCCTCACAGCGTGGCAACTAAAGATTTTGACTTGGTAATTTCTGTAAACAGCCAGTTATCACAAACTTTGACCTGTCTTTTTTTTTTTATTATTATTTATTTCTATCTAGGAGAAATCTATGTAAAAGAGCTATCATGTCCTTTACATTCGTGCACAGAGACGGCTCACCGCGGTGCAGATTCATGCTGTTTCGTGGTACATTCATAGATTGGTTCATTCAATAAAGCTGTTGCTTGACTGGAGTCTGTTTAGACCTTTGTAGTCCATCGCTATTCTGCAGATGTGTTACTGGTTGAAGCTGGTGCTTGCTAGCAGATTCTCCCCTATCTCCGCGTGCCTTGCTGTCTTCCCACTGAGTGAAGTTATATTTCTGTATGATACAGTGATGATGATGCTTCATGCGTGGTGTTTTTCATCAGCGTCGGTGGGATGCTTTACAAGAGAAGTCTGAGTCCTTGTTCCCCTCTGTTGTACGGGAAGCTGAATCACAAGGATCTGAAATGCTTAGTACGAGGTCTGTCACTCTGTGGCAAATCTTGAAGTTTAACAAACAGCTTGCCAGGCAATGTGTCCGTGGAGTATTTTGCATGGGGTTCCTGTCCTTTTAACAGTCTTGATTATGCAAAGCACAAATGAGTTAAGGTCCCCGCTCTTCTTAATATCTGGTAACTAAGGAGCTTTATCGCTGCTTTCTCCTATAATTCTGTATCAGTGCAAAAGTTGCATCTTCTAGGAACTCTTAGTCTTTTATCTCACAAATAAAGTGGAGAGGAGAGGACCAGGAGCCAAGGCTGGGAACACTGAGTACGAAGTGAACGTGAGCAAACTCAGGTTTCTCTGTCATGTCAATTCCAGACAACCAACCAATCGACTTCAGAACTAGAGAAAACTGTTGCTGTTGTTTTTTGACACTTCAGAAATAGCTTCACAAGAGACATTATTGTTCAAGCATTTGATAGAAGTATGATCTTCACTTATGGACTACTGATGCGTACAATATGAAAGATACATTTTCTGCTCAGCCGCTCTCCAGCTCATCGTAGTAGAAAATTGTGCTTGGCATTACGTTGTTTCTTTTGCTGTACATTATGTGTTAAATTTCCAGTGCTTGAATAAGGGTTACAAATTCCCACAGTTATGTGATGACAGCACAACCTTGGAATTATTTTAAGGCAGCATGGCAGGCAATAGAGGTACCAAATTTATATTTGGTAATAAAAAAATAACCTCTTAAAAATTTAATACGGACATAGAAATATTATTATGACTTTGCAAATCATTGCAACAGAAAAATTCCCCTAAAAGGCTTTCTGTTCAAAGGACACACTTAGCAGTGGCGGTCTTCACTCAGGTTAAATGTGCCATTGTAGTTTTCTGTCTTACAGGGTGACAGTAACAGAGAGAAGTAGGAAGAAAAAAAAAATTGATTTATTGTTGGTTTAATTTCAATAATCTAGGAAGTTATTAATAACTGCAGCTGCTTGAATAATTTATAAGATGCATCTCTATTTTTTAACATTAATTATTTTATCATTCCCCCTGCTTATTGTTGTTTGCAATTACAGTGATGCCTACAGGATCAAATTCAGATGAGAGTCTCTTACTCTATATTCTAAGATGCAAATTCATAAAAAATTTGCAATCTAAATTCCTGTGATAAAGAGAGGGGGGAAAAGATAAACAGTATGCCCAGAGTCATAGCAGAGTCTCCGACAGAGCTGAGTTGGCATATTTTTTGAGTCTTACCCCAATCCCTTGTCTGCAGGACCGTAATTTATCTAACTGCAGCAACGTGCTCTCCTGTTCTCTTTGCGTATAATATGACATTGGCTTCACCGTATCGCTTTGCTTCTGCTCCACCCACACCTATTGCTCCAGCAAGGAAAGGGAGCTCACACGTGTGCCGGGCCTCAGTGCTGGAATGGCAGACTGGAGGTTTGCCTTCAGTACCCACAGTAGTATTGCTTAATAACACTGACAAGTCTAGAACAAGAAAGGAAATCCGGTTTCTGCCAGTGGGAACAAGAATGGGTCTATGAAGGCTGGGATGGAAGGGTGGTTTTAGCTTTGCCTGAGCACTTACTTTCTGCCATGACTTGACCTCCAACTCTCCAACTCTGTCATGTGAGGTGGTTCTTAGGCTGATTTCAGCAAAATTCAGTGGAAATTTCAGATCTGTCTGGGTGCTTTCCGTCACCAGGTTGAAACTGAATAATGACGTTTCTCTGGTTTTATATCACCTACTGTAATTTGTTATCTTGATTTAGCTTATGTACACTGTTTGCTATTGCAGTTGGAGTTTGCGAATTCAATAAATTACAAGATTGACTTATTCCCATTAAAAAAAGTCATTTTGAAATGAGATTGCTCCTCTGCAGTGCTGTAATCGAAGACTGAAACATAATGAGAGCAAGCAATTGTTATTCTGTGGATTTCAACAGGCTGTTAAAAACAAAGAAAAAAGAAAACCTTGATGAAACCCACAAAATCATTCTCTCCAGCTCAGTTTAATGGCAAATTAAAAAAAAAAAAATAGCTGTTCACTGAAATGGAGATGAGTCTTGTTTGAGACCGAAGAAACAGAATTAAGCACTGGTGTGTGGTGTGTTGTTTGTGTGGGTGCATGTTGTTTGTTTTCGATTTTGTTTTAAACATACTATTCTGAATTTGCTCATTCCTTAGCATGTGACCAAGGTGTCTGTGCTGCCTGTGGAGAGGGAGAAAGGTGGATACGGAGGCTTCAGGGCTTTTGAGGGGAATAGGTTCCCTTATTTTAGGCAGTGGTGGAGCCTCTGTCCAGAATAGTTTGGCAGAGGTTGGCCTGTAATGAGTAGGAATGCAAGAGGTGCCTTGAATCCTTTAAAACACTTTATATTAGAGCTGTACCAGAATAAATATCAGTTTCCTGTTTCAGACCTGGAATTTGATCATCAGCTCTTAAAACAAAATCACTCCAGTGAGCCTAAATCTTTATGGCACCTGGGTTCTATCCCATTAAGTTTCATTGCTTTTGTCGGTCACACCTTCTCAGTCGGATCAGCTGAACAGGTATGCTCTCTATCACCCCGAGGAAAACTGAGCTGGCTGGGGATATGCTAATGAGTGACGTAATTACAGAGGTCACTAGGAGTTTGGCTGTATATCAGGACATGTGTGACTTCTTGATTATTCCCAGGTTACCAGTGTTTTAGGTCTGTTTACTTTCAGTAAAACATTATTGGTGCATGAAATTACTGCTAGGATCTCGAGAGATTCCAGAGGAGAACGTTAAGATTGTTAGGATCTAGCCCTTTGAAAAGGAAGCTGGAAAAAGGTACATAAAGGTAGGGAGGTAGCTACTAATTACAAGCCCGGTTCAAGTATCTGAAGGAATACTAAGTGGTAACATAGACACACAGAAAACAAATCCAGCCTCTGGGCTGTGGCTCCTGTGACAGAAAGCAGCTTGTGCTCTGGTTTTACAAGGGCATTGAGATTCCTTAACGAGAATACTTGGGGAAAGAGAGGGATACAAAGTAAGCCCATTAGAGAAGGTTTTTGTGTAATAATCAGCTGGGTGGTGGTGGAGTTGTGTCCATGTAGCAGTAAGTACATCAGGGTTTCTAGCCTTGCCAGACCTCCACCGAGCTCCACTCCCTAGGTCAGCCAGTCTTTCCTGTACCTACTCTTTCTTACCAGAGACAGTTATATATATGTAGGACCCTGGATGTTAGCTCAGCCACTTGAGCTAAGTGATGTAACTGAAGGTGAGAGCTAACAGCACTGAAGGTGTAAGACATGTTTTAAATGGGTTAACCCAGAACAGACGCTGTCTGTGTACATCTCAGCAGGTCAGACTGAAGTCTAACAAAATGTTTGATACGTGTTTAAATCCACTCCTCTTCCACAGAGCAATGGTTGTCCATCCATAACTATAATATTCAATGTATTGAGGCTTCGTTGTAGGTGCTGTGCAGTTTGCTGATTTGCGGGCCTTAGGCTAGCACGGCTGTTTTGAGGTATGCTTTTCCTTTCTTGCTGCCTAATGGCTTGCTACTTACCGTGCTGGTTTAATTTTACTGGTGGCATCAATGAAAATATCAGTCTCAGTTTCCTGAGACTGTTTGTGACAGTCTGTAGACACAGATAGGAATCCCTTTCTGTTTGGAGAGGTTTCTCAGCTAAGATGTGCCTTTAAGCTAGATCTGGTGATTTGCTTTACTTATTTCTGTGAATGTCATAGAGATCATGTATTCAAGGGGATCCTCATGTTTTCACGTCTTCTCAGGAGTATTAAACATTGATCCAGTATTAGCGCTAAGGAGGCATTGCATTCACCTGCATTTTCATTCATTCAAACGCATCGCGTAATGCAATACAAAATGTGATTTTTTTTTTTTTTTTTAGCTATCCTTTCAGCTCCATAGAGGAGGAGACTTCTGGACTAAGAACGGAAGTTGTTCTTACGCTGCTTTCACAGAGATATTTTTTTTTTCCCCAGAGCTTTCATTTGCTGTCCTTATCCCTAACCTTAGCTGCTTTGTAACTTCCTCCACAGAGGAATGTAAGTTGTGGAGCACAAATTGGTCACAGAGAAAGTAAGATTATGGAATGGGTGGGTTAATCTCTTCAAGGGAGAGGAAACAAAGAAAAGGGCAAAGGAGAGATAGAATGCAGGAAAAGATGTAAGGGGAGTTTCTTCAGGAAAGGAAGGTGCTAAATGAGGCTACTCTGTTGGATCAGCATTCTATAACCAGGTCTCGTCTTCTAGAGTTGCTAGCTGAATATGGGAAGTGGTATGTTCTGCTTAAGGGTTTCCCTGTCTTGGGGAACACGTACCATTTTAGGAGTGTTTTGGTATTCTTTGGTGTTGGCCAGATACAAGAGCTGAACATTCAATTGTTTTAGATTCACTTGGAGAGCTAGTACATTTAACACATATGTCGTAAGCTCATTTCAAACATTCCTGTGAGAAAAACTATTCCACCTACATGAAATAGGTCTCTGGATTTGTATGGCTGAGTAGAGACTGTATCTATTAATCTCTTGCAGCCATGTGATTGCAAGATCATTGCCTAAAATAATCAGTAGCCCCTAAGCTCTCAAGAAACAACGGCAGCGTGTTTCTGTTTGTGCGTATGCAGTACTGCTCCTTTGTCAGACAGCCCTGGAAACAAGCGTGGATGTGATCAAAGGTGTTGTTTGATATGTGAAAAGTAAAAGGTTCTTCCTAAGTTGAACGAATCATCATGTTTCAGATAATACCTAATTTCTTTATCCAGCAGGCCAGAGGAGCATTGCTTCCAACGCTCTTCAAACGCCCAAGTTACCTGATGGGAAGAGTGAATTACAACTTCCCTGGCTGATTGTGGATAAGAGTCTCTTATAGTCCCAGCTAAAAGATGACTTTCATGCTTTTCGTAGGAGTCCTCAGCAGACCTCTAGTCTCCACTGGTCAATGTAGCAGTTACTCCACGGAAATGATGGCACGTTTTAAGTTTGGCATGCTGTTTAGTTCTTTGCTGAAGTGTGGTCAGCATGGTCATTACACAGTCACGTTTTGAGCTGTGTGACTTGTTGTGGCAAACTCTAATGAAAGGGCCAAACACTGACACTGTTTATAAGATTGCGTGAAGACAGTCAAGCAGTGATACAGAATGAGAACCCTACTACAGAGGTAATAGGACACAGCATGGCTTACCAAAGGCTTTGATTAAATCTCCGATCCTGGACATTTTTTGAATCCCCACTGGATGTTTTTCTACAAGGTGTCCTCATTCAAATAGGTTTTAATTTAGGAGAATCTTTTACAAAAGGCGCACAGTGATACTGAGTTATTTCATGGCTTTGTTTACATTTCTATGGGCAATTAAGTAAACAGTTTCAGAGTATGTTGGACACAAGAAAGACGTAAAGACAAGACGATTTGGGCTGAATGAAGTCCAGATTGAAAACCGTCGAAGCACAGTTCTCTCATAGTAATAGTTGCATGTACCTGACACCATAAAGTGCTTATGTGGAAAACATATGGCCTCAGCTTTTCAGCTGCAAAAGAAAGTGTGGATTTTTCAAGAGTAAAACTTAGTTTGCAAATCAATAGGCAAGAGACAGTTTCCATCCCTAAACTCCAGTAAAATGTCCTAACATCTACACTGTGTGCAAACTGATGACCCTGGCATACAGCCTATCACATAGCAAACCCTGAAATAGGTGGCAAGAAAAGTGATTCAGGAATTTCAAGTAATTTGGAAACTATATGAGACAGTGTATTTTTCAAGGAAAGTCAAAAGCTTCACAGTAACTGTTAATATGTCTGACAGCTCAGTTTAAAAACCAAGTCTGGGGTAAAGTCTTGATTTAGCAGATTTAAAAAAACCCAAACAAACAAACCAGAAAACAAAACCGAGAAAACAAACAAACCTTGAGAGAAATTTAAGCTCTTAGCTGCTGTCTGGTGCCCACAAGTCTGCCAACCAAACCAAAAGAACAAGCAGTCCTTCTCTTACTCTGGCCCTCTTACGCTGAATCAGCAGTGCTGCTTCTAAGAAAGAAGGGCGTCTCTTTTTTCAGGGTTTCTACTGAGTTCTGAAGAGTAATTTACAGTTACATGTGAGTATTGATAAAACTTGACAAACTGCTTGTTCTGTCAGATTTTGTCGATAAGCACTTGAGTGGTGTCCTGGTGTGGATCTCTAAAATACGTTGCCATGACAGATTTGCCAGGCTGCAGATCATTACATTCCCCTAGAAATTTTAATATTTCAAATGGATACGATGTTTTGGTTTTAACCACATGCTAATCAAATGCTTAGCTTTCTAGTAATGACAGGTTGCTTGCTACATGGAAGTGAGAGGTGGAGCTGCAGAGACTTTGAAACTGGGGTAATGAGGATCTGATACTAGTTGATGCTGTTTAATTATCTTAATTTTTTTTCCATTTTTATTGATTCTTTTCCATTTACGATTGGTTTAATGTTTCCTTTGAGAATTCCTGAGCACAAAGAACTTTTCCTGTAGTGTGTTTTTAGAACATGATCCTAATTTGCTTCCCGTGACACTTCTTCAATGAAGACAATTGTTTAATCCAAGTTGAAGCGGGTGTTTTCAAAGATCAGGTAGGTGCCTAACTGGCTTGTCAAGGTGTTGCACAGCCAGCAAGGGCTGGCTGATATTACCTGTGTGACACGACCGACTGTAGATCTTAAAGAATGGGGCAAAAAAATCCTTCCAGGGGTTTAGCTTGGGTATTGACATGTCTGTTTTATGAAACAGTACCATAGCGCTTATAAAGCTTATTCCATTTGCATTTCAGATGCAGATGGGAAACAGCAGCCTGTCTTTGTGTCACTGGTTGGCCAAGGCTGCCCAGTCACAGAATAGACTCTCTCTTTAATCAGTCCCCCTCCCTTTCCAGGAGAAAGGCTTAAAAAAAGAGATAAGAACAAAAAGTTTGTGAGGCCTCTGTTGAGCTACGAATCTAAAAGAGTTTTAATAACAATATGAAGATACTATATACAGACAACAAGATATTAACAAGCTGATACAGGATCAGAATCAGTGCAGCAAGCTTGGGGGTGGGGTGGGGAGCAGGTGGCATTATACCTAAACCGTGGTTAAGGAAAAGCAGCAAAGACTACGAGGCTGTTTAGGTGGCAGCACATGGTATGGCTGGGCCGGGAGTGGCAGCAACGGCAGCAGTGATGGTGGTCCACGTGCAGGGCAGGGCCAGCGAAGAGATGGCAGCAGTGGCGACAGCTGAAGCAGGTGGAGCAGTGGGGCAGTGCGGCAGCAGAGGCGCGCGGCAGCAGCTGGGCTGTGGAACAAAGCAGCAGAGGTGGCAGGAAGAAAAGGGGCCCCAGTTGCAACTGCCAGACCACGTGGAGTGGTGGGGCAACTCAGAGTGGAGGTAACAAGGTGGTGGCAGGGCTGGGCAGCAGGGAGAAAATGCGCTTCAGTCCCGCCTGCGCACCATTTTTAAGGAATACCCACGGTCCACCCAAAACTGCCCAACTAGTGAGATGAGCTGGCGTTATGGGAGGAATACACCATTGGCTGATTGATGCGTCCATCAAAGATAAACCAACCCTGTCTATCTTAAACCAAGACACTTTAAAAGAAAATAGGTTGTTGAAAATGAGTGTCCTGACAAGACGTGTATTGAGCTTGCACTGACGATTTATCACACTAGCCCAGATAGTTTCAGTCGTAGTTTTGTATCTAACGCTACACGCTGTCCACGGGCGTGGTTGGATATTGTGCTGTCTGAACTCTGTATGAAAGCCTGCTAGAGAACTGCTGTTCTGAACAACCAGAGAACAAGTGCTGGAGTAGCACTGGGGAGTCTTATGCTGTGCTGAGCGGAAGGCCTGGGGAGCTTTCTGGTCATCTTCCTCAGTTTACCCATTATCTGCCTGTACTATTCTCTCATCATTGATAGTGACTGATGCTCTTTAAATTACAAAGAAACTCACTACTTGGCAAAACATATCCATTTAAAGGGGATCGGTTTATGCTGTGATGCATCATGGCTAATAACCCATGTCATTAACTCCCAGAGCTGCAGCTTTTAATGGTAATGACGAGAGGAACTTGGCCCAGCACTGTACAGTGTCGCTGATAAGCACGAGTTCATTTATGGGCTTCACATAGGAGATTTCTAAGGTGTCCTGGTTTGAATTAGAACAGAACTCATTCTGTTCAGTGATTTCATTTTTCTGTAAAGTCTCTTTTAACCAACTGCACTTTCTAAAGTTAACGGCAGATTTTTGCAGTGTTTTGAGGAGTGACAACACTTGATGGTTACAATCACCACCAGGTGTGGTGTGCAGGAAGACTCTTGCTTCTACTTTCTCCTGTGCAGACCAAGGTCACTGCTACATCCTGTGTACCACGGTGGGGGTGCAGTCAGTTAGAGGCCGCACCTGTGGGGAGGAGCAGACAGGACAGGTGACCCTAAACTGGTCAACAAGGTGTTCCATCCCATAGATGTCATCTTGGGTATAAAGCTGAGGGGCTTTCTCACTCTTGCTCTTCTTCAATAGCCAGTATCTGAGGAGGGCTCTGTCCCTTCTGCCTTTGATCCCAGGCTGTGCATCCCTGAATCCAGTTCTAGAATCCAGCTCCCGAATCTGGTTCCTGCCTGCTGCTGAGCCCAGCCTGGACATTCCCCAGTGTCTGCCCACAGCAACAGCGGTGATGGTGACGTGGTTGCCATCAGGGAAGTTGGGTTTGGTATTGATTTTGTATATATTTGTATATATTTCATTTTACTGTTATTATTCTCATTAAAGAAGCTTTCTTTTCCAATCCGTAACTCTCTCTCCCTTACTCCTTTTCTCTTTCCCCTCTTTGGGAAGGGGGGGAAGAGGGAGAAGGGGGAGGGGGGTAATCTAGAGCATCTGTAATTTGCCTAGTAGCCAGCCCAGCTCTAACCCTTGACGTAAAGATAGATTTTAAAACACACATGTTGAAACGAAAATGGAGAACGACTCAGTTGTGAAATTTTGATGTTCTGAAGTCAGCCTGGGAAGCAGGTGGCCCTGACGAAGATGTTCATATTTTTATAAAAACTGTAGCTGAAAATGCCACAAACAAACAATGAAGACCAAGAACAACTATTTTAAAAGGAAAAAACCTGGAGATATATCTAATCCACACTAAAGTGCATATCTTGGAGAGCCAGAAGTAAGTGCAGGTATTCTTTTCCTGTTTTCTTTTTCTTTTTTAAAAAATTTTTTTTTTTTTGAGGAGATTCAGGTGTGTCAAAGGGAAGACTAGCTCAGAGGTGGTATTAAGGC
>NW_010428468.1:44166-51212 GCF_000710305.1 Buceros rhinoceros silvestris
ATTCCTGGGTGTGTTGGTATTTGGTTTGTATTTTTATCTGTGAATTGACCACAGAAGGAGTGGAGGTAAACCTGGCACCCTTCCTTTTCAGTCCTTCATATGCTGAGCTCTTGTGGCAGTTGTTGCCGGTAGGGTACCCAGAACCAAAGGCTTTGACACCGGATATGTGTATCCTTCAAATTTCTCTGGAAATTGGAGTAAGCTTGCAGTGCTCCAGGCAGCAGTCAAAAATTAGCATCTTTGGCTCCTGTTGGAAGAGAGCATCATACGGTGCTTTGCAGCACTTGTAAATGGCTCTGCTTTTAGGGGCTTTAAGGTCTGCGCTTCAGGAATGCTTGAAATGAGGCAAATGTGTGATGATCCAGACTTATTGTGCCTCCCGGCTTCCAGGCATCTAACTCCGGCTTAGCCATGAGGGTTCAGGCTGCAATAAGGGAAATATATACAGAACACAGTTCAGCAAACTGACCAGACTGACCAAAAGAGGTCTTTCTGTTGTCCTTGGGAGGTCTTTGGCTTTCCCATTCCTATGGCTAAGACAGGATCTTAGGAGGATTATTGTGACTGGTCCTAGTGCCTGGTCGTCATATGCAGGAATACAAGGCCTAATCATGGTAGTTCTCATTGACGAAGGCTTTGTTAGGTGAGGATAATGCAGTTCGATCTGCACGTGCATAACCCATTCTGTGGGTTATCTTGATGTGCTGTGGTAAAACATGTTAAGTCAGATGGCAGGTTGGTTGCAAGTTTCTGTTTACTTGGACCTTTTTTTGAAGGTGCTCCGATTTGCTGGAAGGAGGCCTGTGCTGTTATACTGGATTTGACCCTATCCAGCCTGACTGTATATTCTTTACTCAGCTCTTTCAAGCTTCTGAAAAATCAGTGTGTCTATTGCTGACTTCCTATCTTGATATGACTTACTTGATCTAGTCACTAGTGCTTTTCTTAATGCATTTCTTTGGGCTGAAACAAAACTGCAGTATCCAAGTACAGCTTTGGTGCAGCTGCTGAATAGAGCAGCAGGCAAGAGTTAATACTAGTTTCACCTTTGTGTTTCTTTTACGCTTCTTGGATATAGGTTTTTTTCCCCATGAACAATAGCTTTTTTCCCTGTACGAAATCAACAGCTGTTGACCTGCCAAATCAACAGCTTGGCAGATTGCTTTTAACTGGTGGACAAGATGTTCAAAATGCACATAAACTCAGTATTAGCAGTGCCACAAGGTTTTGTTCTTTACGCATCTGAGTCCTAAATTTTGCCCGAATTTTGCCTACAAAAATAGGTTGTAATATTTCTTCCCACATTGCTCCAGTAATATGATTGTCCATTCTGGAGTTTCTAGGAGCATACAGGAACTCTTCTGTTTTCCTGTACTGGAACTGCCAATATTTGCAGTTATCTTGCCTCAGTGTGTGCTCAGAGGGTTAAAAAGAGCGTGTCAGGAGAGAGCTCCGTGTCTCTTATACTATCTCTGAACTGAGTAATGCTGAAGAAATTTCTGGGTCCTCCTCTCTAACGGTGTACATCATGAGTTGGCTCTGCTCTTAGAATTATGAGAAGTCTGGGAAATGTTTGGTATACAAAAGTGAGGAGAAAGAAGTCCTCTTTGCACAGCAATTAACTTCTTCAATTGCCAGATAATTCTTTTTATATAAGAAAAGGGAGGAGAGATATTCAGATGGTGGTATAGAGAAGGGTTGAATTTTGTCTTCTACACAACTTGCTCCCCAGGTCGGAAATCCACTATCCTCTTTGGAATGGACAAAGTATAGATGTGGTGGGTGTTGTGGGCAGGTGTTTTGTTTGGGGTTTTTTGGTGAGATTTTGAGTTCTGTATTCTATATTCTATATTCTTGGGTAAACTGAGTGTCTGTAGCATAACTGCGGAAAGAATGTGTTCAAATTCCCTTCATCACTAGCTTTTTCATGACGAACGATGAACTCATTGATAGACATCTAGCTGTGCAGGTGATCAGTCTGAGAGAAAAGAACAAGTTCAAATGGCACTCGGACTGCCTTTAACAGTTCGAAAATGTTTAGATTAACTTTTCCACTTGGTGCTCAACTGCACGGTACACTGCAGAGCCCCCGGCACTCAGTGTAGTTAGTTCGGCCACAAGGAAAGCTGTGAAGTACAGGAAGCTCTAGGCATGTCTGAGGGAGGGAGATGAGTGGGCAAAATGAAATGGCTGCTGTGTAGGAGTTGAAGCAATACTGAGAACTCTGTGCAGAAAGCGAAGTTTGTAGCATCTACAGCAGGGCCTTTGCATTGTGAGGAGCTGAAGGACACTATTGACCTCTACCTAGATGTGTAACAATCCACAGCTCCAAGCAACGCAGTTTCTGGTTGATCATAGATGCAAATAGATGTTTCTACTTCAGCTTTGTGTTCATGCTTTCGAAGTTCTATTTTCTCAACCTTGAAAGACACTTCTGGGTGAGCTTCATGGAGAAATCAGAGCATTACACCACATCTCACAGCTCAGCATGAGATTAAGCCACTTGGGTCAGCAAACCAAACGAAATAGTTAACCAAGTTCGCTGACGGGGGACTATCATTACTTGGGTGGGGATTTTTGTGAACTGCTGCTCGGGAGGCTGACTCCCTTGAAAATGAACAATCAGATTCTTATCGCCCTCTATTAATACTAAGGCAGCAGCTAAAGATTCCACTGGTATAGGCATTACATACGCAATGAAAGGCAACATTTGTGCAGCATAAAGTAGCTTAATATGGGTGAGAAAAGCAATTTGCCCAAGACTGTACAGAAGTTCAGTGGCAGTCTCTTGTATTACCCAGAAGACGATCTTAGTGCTGAGGAACGAAGAAGGGTTTTCAGGGGGATGGGACTGGAAGGAAGGGCACATCTTCCTTTGGCTCTTGCCCAGTTCTTGAGATAGAGTGTTGTATCCTCAACACCAGATGTGGGGATGACAGGTTTGCTTTGTTTCTTATTCTCATCAACTCCTCTGGTTTTTGACATGGTATGCATGTACCTTTTGGGAATGCATACCACTCCATCCACGCATTAGGCACCTATTAGCTATTAAAATCTAAACGTGCATTTTCAGTTTCAATATAATTTTAATGATTTGTTATTGCTATGTGTTCTTTTCATTTACTTATTTATTTTCGAATCGGGCTAAGTGGATGGCAGAATTTTTTCAGAGCCTGTCAAAACATGTGCAGGGAGGCTTCATTTTTTAAAGGATCAAATGTATTTTCTAGAATAAATGTACTGCACGCTGACTTAGTGACATGTTTCTTCTTCTGGCAAGGAGGTGAAGGAGATAATTTGTTATCAAGTGCACTGTATGCCATGTAACTTAGGAACAATCAGTGATCAGGAATGATGGGTTATAAATGACTCTACTTGAGGACTTGCGATATTTAAGAGTGAATTCCCACGGCAGGATGTTTCTGCCCCTTTCCCCCTCCCTGCTCAGTTTCTCACTTACACATACTGCAGCAACCTTTCTCTATGAGACCTGGAAAATGTTAGTTCTTTCTGTTATGACATTTCTGGAAACTTAGAGCTTGAAAAGACCTAATCAGGGCTGAAATAGATTGGATACAGATGCAACCTGCTGTGTGCTAGACTCCTACCTGGAGACAGCCACATGTATTAACAAGCAATAGAAGACTTATGGATAAAGTAATGATTGATATTCTGCATCTGCTTTGAACTAAATAATTGAAGCACAATACGATGAAGCAGTGTGAAAATGTCTTAATTTTTACATAAGGTTATGCCCTGTCAATAACAATGACCTGAGACTGATGGTGCTAGATAGGCAAAGGCATGACTCTACTTCAGAGTTCTCTGTTACCTGTCGTTATCGCTGTCGGCAATTATAACTTTATTATTCTGTGGTAATGCCTCAGGAAATCTTGTGTTGGATTTGTTGTGATGATAATTATGCTTCCTCTGGATAAGTTTCTCTTCTACTTGGCAATAGTATTGAGCAGTGAGTTTCTGTATGTGAAATATACCCTCCATTCAGTTTTAATTTAGCTAAAAACAAACCAGGGCTGAAATGACCTAAAAAGTAAATCTTAGCTAGGTGTTACTCAGTCGCGTAAAGGCTGTTATCTAAAGTGAACTGAACTCTTGCTCCGTTGTCTGCTGACCGGAGCAAGAATAAAAATTCTAACTTAGCTCCTTTCAGATCCCAACATTGGGATCCCAAGAGTGGGATCATGTGGAGATGGATCTGCTTGCAGTCCATCCAATACTACAAGCTCTTGCAGCAGACTGGCTCCTGTGTTTAGGCACAGACCTACACAAGCCATGACCACATAACTAGATCAGCAATAGAAACAGACCCATGAGGACTCTCGTGTCCAACCCTTCAGATCCAGTTCTCTAAGCTTGCTACCTGTGTTAGTCATCAGCAAGTTACAGACCACGGAGCCCATATGCTGAACTTGATTATCATTTGCTCATCCTTCGTATCTAATCCACATAGGAACAGTTTTCCATCTACTTTCTGTAGTAGGAGCAGGCCCAAATCCACAGTAAACTTTCCTTGACTATAATCTCCTGGACTTGATGGCTCTGTTCCCTGTTCAGCATCTTGGGACAGATCAGATGGCTGCTTCCTGTCTCAGTTGTCCCTGCTATGGTGTTGATGAGGTCTTACCTTTGTACCGCACTGAGACAACTTAGCCTTTAAATGCTCTGCATTATAATAATGAGGAGTCAAAGTGCATGATGGGGTTTCTTGCCTATCTTTGTTATTATATTGGTGGTTGGGAGGTCAGATTAAAATCCTGATTTTAATGGCATGCTTCTTAACTTTTGACATTAACATTTTTCAATTAAAAAGGGAAATACATCCACATCTATTCTACAGCTAGCACCTGAAATGTAAGCCTTGATTTACCTTTCCCTTTTGAGGAGTTTGAACAGCACCTGCAGTCTGATTTTTCTACTTCCATCAGTATAAATCAAGTCTCATAAATCAAGCTATAACTACAAGCCTTCTATCTGTGAATTTTATTTACAGTGGAAATAACAGGCTTCAGGAGGTGAAACTGCTGTCACTTGAGCCATATTCACCTGCCTGGAGCAGCATACGGAGAATACCCTGGTCAAGAGGCAGCCTTGCTCCTGGAATTGATTTACAAATAGACTTGCAAGGTGTGAACATTCCACATACTGTTGGAGTAAACTGGGACACATCTGAGCTGCACTGAAAGTTGGCTTAGTGGCTGTGGCCTTTCCTTAGGATACGGGCATTTGCCCTTGCTTTGCCATGGATTTCATACGACTCTGCAGGTGCATTGCTCGGGTTTGTATGGGAAATTGTCAGCGAGGGATGTGTGAGCAGCTGAGGAGCGAACAACTCTGTGTTAATTCTCCTGCAGAAAAGCGACAGCATATGAAAACCTTTGCTTTGTATGTCACCTGCTATTCCACATAGGCTTTTAAAGGTACCGATCAGGAATTAAGTTTCTGTATCTGCTTGATCCTTACAATTTTCCCATGTGGACAAGTCCTTTGGTTTTTTGTTTTTTTTTTTTTCTTACTACTCCAGTATAAAAAAGGGCTAGTAGCACTCAGTTGTTTCACAGGAGTGTCACAAGGACAGGTGCACAAACAGCAGTTTCTTGTGGGGGTGGGAGTGTGTACCTTCCCTGGTGCAGCAAGATGAGGGGGAATTTGGACAGCGGATGTTGCTCAGCCTCTCAGGTTCCTGGGCCAAGTCTTGCTGTAGAGTTGGGCTCCAGCTCTCTGTAGAGTTTCTGATCTCGAGGTGGGAACTTGGAAAGGTTGTGACAGGGAAAATGTCTTTTGGTCTGTAACAGACACTGTTTCCAGAGCTTCCTGTCTTTTGGTCTGTGGTGAAACTGGAAACTAGTGGTCCCTGCTATGAGCAGGCTCCGATTGTTAAATTCTGAGTGACGTAATGAAAGTTTGGACTGGATTTGGTGTAGGGCTGTTTCCCGACAGTTAATCTGGCCCTAAAGGGTGACAGGGCAGAGTCTTGCAGATTACTGAATCTAGTTAGTCACTGGAAGTTGATAACATTTTCTTCAAATATTTGCATTATATGTTTTGTCTCTATATAAAGAACGTATCTGTATGTTGCTGATATTTTGAAAAATCTCATGGGTTTTAAAAACCTAGATCAAATGAGTAATGCATTCTTCAAAACGAGGAGAAACTGTTGTGGCACATTTTTCAACACTTGACAGCTTTCCAGCCAATTTACTTGCTTTCAGCAGAATAAATGGAGCTAGCCTGTCTCTAGCATGACTGCTGGTTATTTCATGCAGCTACCCCGGCTGCTCTCTTAATTGAGCTCATGGAGAAATCATTGCAATGTGGAAGAAAGGACTGAAGGTGCAGGGAGCTAATTAAATTGCAAACATGGGAGTCGTGAAGCCCTCTTTTCATCTCAGACAGGTAAGTGAACTGTATTTAGGGAACTGATTTTCATATTGGTGAACACGTTTCCTGACATCTGCTTCCATGAATTGCATGGACATATGGTAGATGCAAGAAATGGTCAGGTGAACTTGTCTGGTAGGTCTGGATCCTGCCTGATTGAGACTGGAGCTGCCAATTGGTAAGAATTGGTCAGTTAAGAGTGACGTTGCAGTAACTATTAGTTACGGGACTCCTTGTTAAAAGTTGCCTCCAGCCATAGCATCAATTTTTGCCACAAATTTTTCGAGTTCTCTTTGGAGTGTTCTGGTTTTGCTTTTTGCCTTTGCAAAGTGATGAGTGGTACAAATCAATTACCTGAGGACACAGAGAGGGTCTGAGCCTGAAACCATTCAGCCATTTAGTTTCTGTTCAGACACGCGATTCCTTGGAATCTCAGGCAGCTTCAAACTGGCTTGGGATAGAGTGAGAACAATCTCCTTGGTATACTGGTATACACAATAAAGTCAACAAGGTGATATCACTGCAGGAAATGCTGTCGTTAAAATTCTGAGGTCTGTTAATTGGTCTGAATAGGCAGGAGAGGTATTTGTAGTCATTCTACTTGATTTGAGAGTGAGAACCTAGTTGGATTACTGGTTTAGGCATTC
>NW_010428468.1:51282-56657 GCF_000710305.1 Buceros rhinoceros silvestris
GCATTCCTGTGAGCACTGCAGGAATGTGCAGATCCATCTCAGAGTCCCATGGTGATTTCTTATCATTTTTACCAAGAATGATAAGCTATAAATGTTACTGAATGTTACCTTTAAGAAAAGAAACTGCTTGTTCAATCTAAAAATGAGATCTCTTCCAGTGTATGAAGTACCCACAAGAGAAGGGCAATGAGCAATTGTCTTTTGCCTCCTTTTGAGGTCAAGCCAAGAAGTAATTAATCTAATTGGAAGCAGTAGAGATCTTAGCTTGATACTAGGAAAAGCTTCTTGACTTGAAACACTGAAAGCATGCTGCCCACATAGCAGTGGAACTCTGGGAGACGGGTTGAGTACGCTTCAAACAAAGAGGAACAGAGCCTACTACATTTTGCCATGACTCTAGGTTGGTCAGACTCCGCATTTATGTTTGGTTGTTGCAGTTTTGTTTGGGGTTTTTTTGTCTTGTTTTTTTTTAAAGGTCATGCTAAGTGAAGGCTTCTGGTCATTGTGGCTTTGTTTTGCTAGAAGGACAGAACAGTGCACTGAGGCAAGGTAAGCCTCTAAAAAAAGGATGCTTAGATCTGCTGAGTGAAATGGCCTTTAAATGGGAATCCTAAGAATAAACTACCACACTGCTTAGTGAGTTTCTTTCCGTCCCACTTTAATTTAGCACATTTCAGTTGCTCTGGGCTGCACACAATCCAAGCAGTTCTCTCACTATCTCTTAGAAAACCATTTTGCTTTTCATCATTTCCAGGACTTACACAAAATTGTGCTGCATAGCACTTTGTCTTCTGGTCTCTCATCATCCTCACTCTGCAGAGCATTCTCAGGCACCCTTAGGGAAGGAACATTTCCCCCTTTTCTAGAAAGTTAAATCAGATGCAGGGGACACTTCTGCAAAAAGGGAAAAACTGTTTATTATCTTCAGCTACACAATATAATATGAGGAAGCAAGCTAAACACCTCTTCAATTTGCCATGTAGGAGGTGGGACTTACTGAGTTCCCTTCCATCTCTGTGATTCCCCTTACGGATTAGGCATGAGTTGGAGTGTTATAGATCCTGTTTGGGTGTGTAGGCAGTCCCGCTAGTCACTTGTGCTGTGTTCATCAAAACGAACCTAGCTCAGAAAACACAGCAGTACACTGCAGAGTGTAGCGGATAGATGTGTGAAGATGCACACTCATTAGTTCCGGATAAATGGAGTGCCTACTTTAAAGATAAAGTGCAGGACTCATGAACCTGTGTCTGTTCAGTGTAAAGAGAATGCAGTTTCTAGTCTCTGTGAGTTACCAGCTCAAAATTTTGTTGTGGTGTCAACAGATAAATGAGGAGTACCTCACAGGTGCCCGCAATCTAGTGTGAAAGTGCTGCAAGGCAGAAAAAACAGCATTTCACACTTCCTCTCTAATTTTGACAGGTGGAAAAAAGACCCCAGCTGGACCTTCTTATGTGATTTTCTCAAATATGTATTGAAGGGAGTAGCTAACATTTATTTCTTGTGATGGGAGCCTAGGTTCCTGAGAAGTCAATTGCAGGTAACAATAGTTTTCTTATAAAGGGATCATAAACTACTCCTCTGAGTAGTTAGGTAAGTTGCACCTACCTGTGCTCTGATTTAGCACCAGAAAGATAAATCGTCCCATATGTGCCTACCCATTGCTTGACTTCTATTTTGCTATTGCAAAGAAAAGGCACAGTAGCTGTTATCATGAGCAGGTCTGATCCCACGTCCACTGCCTTCTTTGTGCAGAGACACATCTCTGGGAGCTTCCACGTCCAGGTGGTTTCAGAGGAGACTTTTCAAAATGCTTAGGTAGAAAAGTTTTGTCCTCTTTCAGAAAGTCACTCTCAGCTCTTTCTTCCCTTCCAATCCAAAAGCCTTAACCAAGTCTATGAAAATCATGTTTGTCCCAAAACCAAATGCCCAAGGTCGTATTGTATTCATGAGGTAACTGGCACTAGTGAAAGTGCATATGGGAAGAGCTGATGGAGACAGAGATCATCAGAGACTGCTAGGAGTTGTAGTGTGCCCCACGCTTGACTATTTCTTTTTTTCTCACGGTACCATTTTGTTCTTTCATAAATGATATGACTACTAGAATTGTGGGAAAAAGAATAGATGTGGGGATTGTGCGCACGTGCACAATTCTGGTCTCTTGATCAAGGAAGGTGGACTGCAGAACAGGAGCAAAAAGGTTGGAGGGAAAGCCTGTTTCATTTTAGGGAACCAGGAAAAGTCACTTTCTAACCAACAATATTGTGAACTGGAGACAAATAGGCTTGTCTCTAAATTGATGGAGCTGAACATTAGGTAAAGAATTTAACTGCTCGAGTGCTGTGATAGCGCCCGGTATTGGGGAAAAAGGCCATGACTGACTGCACATTTAGCTTAGATCAGAAACTGATAGAAGATTTGATATAGCATAGGGAGAGGAGTGAGATTTGCAACAGCTTCCCGGTGAGTATGTGTGTGTGATGGGGACAATGGGATTGCTAAACTGCTTTGGAGTGGAGCTAAATCATTTCATGGCAGTGATTGTATGCCACTTATGTTTACAGTGGTAGAAGGCTGAATTTGATGAGCCAGAAGAGAAGACCCATGCAAACACTATTCTACCTCCACACTACCATGGAAACATTAACTGATGTAATTCTTAGATCTCTTCAGGAGGCAGGAACACCTTAAGCGCATTTTGCAACCCCATGCTGTGGTTTAGGGCCTTGATACAAGCTAAGCTCTGCTGCAATTAACATAAATCACACAGTGTGTGAATGTTACTCAGAGGAATTACTATTCGTAATGTATGTCTAAGCTTCTGTTTGTTCAGGTGATTTGGACAATTCTTAAGCAAATTGTTTTCCATAATGACTGCAGTGTACGTGGCAGGTAGGCTGAGTTAGGTAACGAGCTGTATCTCTTGCCCGGGGGTAGACGGCTGGGTTTGTCCAACACACTTGGTTTCATTGTGAGGTCAGCTCTGTAGAAATGCTGACTTGCCAGATTGCCTCATGCCCAACGGCTGCACGGCTTTTCCTGAGGTGGATGCACCAGGGAAATGTGTGGCTTTCTCAGACCCTGGAGAGAAAGGTTTCCAGTCCTTGAGATGTCTGCTCTGTGTGACTGATTAAACACTCACTAGAGGAGGGATTGAGAGGCAGGCAAGGTCTCTGCTACACCTGGCTGGACATTTTCTTTCTCCTCAACACATAGTCAAACTACTTTATATTTCAGCTGTCCTGTGTCAGAAGGATGGGCTGAGATAGTTGATCTAAAGGGATTGTTAAAAGGAGATGAAAAAAATGCCCAAATATTTTGATTAGGTAAAACCAGAAACATTTCCTTTCCCCCACTTTCTTCTGTTTCACTTACCTGACCTTCAGTGTATTGAGTTCGTTGTAAGAACACTTGAGACTAACATGACTGTGAACTAGACTGTCATAGTGATTTGTGAAACTAAAATGAGACACTGTTTTCCACATAATTTTTTCCCACAACTTTTTTGGTGTTTGTACATGTAAATTATTCAAATCTTTACTTCTTCAGCACTGGTAAGAATCACTTCAGCAAGGTGACTCCGAGGTTGGCTGTGTACAGCTCTCGCTTTGGAATTCATGCAGCCACGTTACATATTCTGAAACTAGCTAGACTTGTCAGAGGAGCGAGATGTGAGATTTCAGGTCTGCAGTAGGTTAGAAGGAAGAACCTAGGCACAAGGACACGGTTGTACTCTGCTGCCAGTTACTCGAGTGTGAGTTTGTGATGACTCTTAGTTTCACTGCGCCGGCTAATTCTGTGAAATGTCTGGTGAAATCCAGCAGTGACCTCTACTTCCCGAAGCTGGTGTTCCCACTGGAGACAGTTGTGTAGGATTGTCAGCTCCTCTGATGGAATGGAATAAAGACATTGCTTTTTCCGTAACAACCAAACGTTGGCAGGTGGTTATTGTACGGCATCATGACAAGTGCTTTTTCTGATGGCAGTTTTTATATGGCAGACAATTCAGTGCCCCGTGTCTCTTCCCATGATGGTCCATAACGAAGGCCTATTTAAAACCCTGTGGCAACAGGACGGAGAACCTATTAAATCACGGCTGTGAATAGGTCAGAGATTGCGTTTCGTGGCAACGAACACCATAGTGTTGAGATCGTTTCCATTTAACGTGATTGCCACTGCCCAATTTATAAACTTGACTGGTGAACTGGGAATTGGGATGGCTTCTTGGGCAGACTAACATCCCAGAGACTAAACAGCAGCTACCAGGCATATCTGTCACTTCTTATGGCCACAAAATGCATCACAAAATGAGCAAGGAATTTCTGATGCTTTTTAAATGAACTGTCTCAGAGAGAGAGTGAGATGAAAAAACGGCTGTTTTGGAGTTACATAGTAAAAAGCTGGCTGTGAAAAGCTCGGTATTTCTTTTGTGCTTGCTTCATAGTATGTAATATCACCGAGATTGCACTCTGAGCCTCTCTAGCTAATACTACAGCCTTTTAAACACAAACATTGAATTTGGAAGCAGTTTTATTGCAAATGCTCAGGGAACGAAGAATATAAACGCAAGGAAATTGTTTCAGTATTTTGACAGTCAAGTTTGAGAGCTTTGACACGTTGACTCTCGACAGTTCAGGATGTCAGATTACTGGAAGTGAAGTGTAGTGACAGGAAGAAACAAACAAAATAGGAACCTAACCCCCTCCCCCAGCAAAATAACAATTAAAAATAAAAGCTTACAGAAAAGATGTGATTTTTCCAAGATGCTGAAACAAGAACAAAATATTTTAGTCGGTGTTGTCTGGGTGCACGTGGGGCTTCATTAGGGTTTTTATAACTGCTGCTATTAACAAACCAATGATGTGTCCATTAAAACTCAGCATCAGCTGTTGAATATCAACATGGGAGCTGTAAAAGCATAATGCTAATTTCTCTACATCTGTCCTTTCTTTGTATATAATCCATAACTACAATCTCTGGTTCTGGGTGGGGTTTTTTTGAGTAGTGACCTTCAGTTAGGTTAAGGTCAATTCACTCACACGACTGGCAAAGTGTATCCAAGTTTTACAAGTTGCGGTACCTGAGAATTTAAATGATAATGTCACCACATGAAATACTGGAGCAAGAACAATCCTCAGTACTTTTTCCATCTTTGATGTCAGTTTACTTACTTTCTCCCAGAGGACACTTTCACCGCTCTCCTTCTGCATCCCATTTATATAATTAAAAAATTACATTTTCTTTTAATAAGAAAATCATATTTTCTTATTGCACAGTGTTCATATTATATTCCATGTATCTGTGTGTGATGCCAAGTCATTCTAGTATTCTACTCTAGAGAGATTTGGGGGGTGGGTCCCAACCAACCCCCATGCCCC
>NW_010428468.1:56746-69836 GCF_000710305.1 Buceros rhinoceros silvestris
GTTATAACTGAGATAAATTTATTGAAAGATCTTAATTCCTATGTGTGTGTGAGGTGTGAGTGAGCACTTTTTCAGAGTAGGATGAGTTGCTAAAAAGCACCTGTTTTATCGTAGTGTGGCCTCTTGCCTACCTCTGTGGATACCTCGTCAATGATACGTACATGCATAGTGTTGCTTTGGGTTTCTGTGTTGTTTGTTTCTTGTCTGGTAGCAGACAAATGGGATTTTCTGGGTTCTTTTAATAGCCTGCGGGTGCACATAAGTGTTCTTGTATTTCTTACCTTGCCTTCCACGTGATTGTGCTCCAGCAGAAAAAATATTGACAGATGCTGAGTACTTCCTTAGTAGCTGTTTAGCCCTGACAGTGATGAACAAGACTTTCTGCCACAGGGACACAGGGACGCAGTGGACCGACCTGTTGTATTGAGATGCCTAATGGTATGCCTCGGTCCTTGCGGATGCTGCATTTTAGTCAGAAAGGTCTTACTATATTTTCCTCTTTTGAAGATTCTTGGTATATTAGTAGAAAAAGAACTTACATTAAATGTGCAAATTTTACATGCCTTGAAACATGAGAAGGCTAAAAGACACCTTTTCGAGCTTTGTAATTGATTCTCACGTGTGTGATTTTCATATGTACTTTGCCTGATGCTAATGTTGAATTTACAGCACAGAGGGTGAATCCGTATGTCTCACCTGTGGTTTTCAAATGCATGCACGGATGCACATGCACACAAATACAGATTCTTGTTTGTCAGCCTGTCTGATCTTAAAGCTTTGCATAATAGAGGCTCACACTTGAATTGGCAGGCTTTAGATCTGAGCCGGACAGCAGACAATGGTGTTGACTCAGAACTGCTGTGCTGTCTGCACTATGTGAAATCGTGGGTCAGCTGATGTCTGACTTGAGGTAAAGGTTACAGAATTGCTGCTGCCCACCTCAGTTGTTTTCCTTTTTGAATAGCCAGGTGTTTGCTCTTGCAAAGTAAAAAGGGAACACTAAGCAGCTGCAGAAAATGCCTCAGCCTGAATGCTGGATATGGGTACTCTGGCATACGGATGAAAGAGGAAGGATTGTAACTGAACGGTTCGCCCCGCTGCCAAATCCTGATGATTGCTTCTTTAAAGCAGTTTCCTTTGGGCACTTGGCGTTGAAGAAGAAATTAGAAGTCAAGTCAGTAGCATTCTTGTTAAATTTCGTAGAATGTGGACCTCCATGTAAGAGGTTCTCTTGATGTCGTAGAACTGGCCGTTAAAGCGAACTCTGTGCCTTCACAGGAGCTCGGAACTATTTGAAGGACAGTCATCTTTGTAACAAGATTTCCTCTTTCATTTCTCACTGTGTGGGAAAGGGGGTCTGCATACAATACAGATCATGAAAGGAGGATTGTAAATGTACTGCTCAGATGTTGCTACTGTTATAAGTGGTGAAGAAACCAGACATCAAGGTACTTCACTGTCATGTCAAGAGTTTCAGATAGTCACGCTGATAAGTTACTTGCCAAAAGATGATGTTCAGTGTCCTTCACAGAAGTGGTCTTAGATCATTTCCTTATAGGTGGGTGAGTCATGCTCAATATGAAGTGGTGTTGTGCAGATTGAGAAAATTGAGATAAACAGGGTAAGTTCAAATGACTGTTATGCCTGCTTCTTCGTGTAAGGCCTTCAGCCCACAAATCACCTTGGAAGCCAGGGTACCTTAGGCCCACTGGCTAGCAGCATAACAACACAGCAAGTTGTCTGGAAGGTTGCAGCAGAGGTTTGCAACGCTCCTGCGATAAAGAAGCTTAGATCTAGACAACAGAGCTCTTTTGGTGCCAGCATGATATGACTTGTGTGTTGTGCAATGATAATGTAGTACTGTGGCTTTTGAGTCTCCCAAATCTAGCCTTACCAAGTTCTGGTCCTTCTTATGATTTCCCAGGACAGGTCTGACGTACAGGACCTGCTTGCTTCTGCCTTCCTGTTAGGTTGGTTTTGCTGTGGTAACAAGTGGTTCATAATATTCGTGTTACTTTTCTCTGGCTCCGGGCCGCTAGACAGAGAGTATCCTAATTCCCAGTGTGCAGGAAGGAGCATAGCATTGCAATCGTCCAGTGAGATAAAAACCATGCTGCAAATGCGTACAAAGCTTGAGTATGACTCTTCTGTATGATTGAAACTAAACTGTGCGTTGGGGCATAGGCTTGAGCAGTGCTTGAAACATGAATTGTACCACTTGAGGTTATGCTGAAATTTCGCATACTGCTGTTTCAGAGAACTGCAGTTTAAGGTAGCTCTATTTACCTCGTTGCCTTGGGTTATGCGTTGTGTCTTGTCACCAGATAGGAGCCCTTGGGAACCTGTAGGGATTAGCAACAACAGCTGCTGCTTGAGGAAGAGCAGAGTAATTCCTTGTTCAGGCATTATTCCTGGCGTGGCTGAGAGAGGACAAATGCACAAGGAGAGAATTCTGCGTAGTTTGTAAGGTAGCTAAGAGGAGGAGGAAACCTTCACACTTAGTATTGGAGAGGGCCACGATGCTGCTTCTGTAGTTCTAATGGTGGGAAGCTCTGATCATCCTCCTACTTGAGTAGATGAGGAAATATCTGTGTGTGATACTTCAGCTCGGGAGGCTAGAAGGCACACGGTACTAACACTGGTGCTGTTACGGGTGGAGCAAAGGAGGCTGTGGTGTGAGTGTCTACAGGAAACGTGATACTATTGTCAACCTTTACTATCGGGTGAATAAGATGACGTGGTTAGCATGATGCTACTGGAACCCGTAATATCTACTGTAGAAAGAAAAAGCTGTGTGTGGGTAAAGTCCTAATTGCGTAAATGTTCTTCTGAGAATACTAGAGAGATGTTTTAAAAGCTTGGTGGAAGGAATTGTCACAGAATATTGCCTGCATGTTTGTGTGTCCTGTAATCTGCATAGTGCAACAATGGGTTGGGGGTTCCAAGAGATGTTAGCTGAAATATTGTGAAATGCTGATTTGGTTGTCTATCGCCTGTCGCTTGAACCTCCACAAAGATTTTACCTTTTTTTTTTTTTAAATGAATGATTTGATTTTGTTTTGGTTTCCATTATAAATCAAATGTTTAAGTAACTTCAAAATGAGATAATATTGGTTGGCTGCACCGAATCAGTCTTCAGCTGGCTACCTCCTCTTGTTCGTCTTTTTGTGGTAACAGTGGATGAGTCCTGCCTTTCTACTCCAGCAAAAATCCAGCCAATTTGTTGCTTTGAAATACATCTTTGAAATACTACCTTAAAAACGTAGTTATGTCCTTAGAATAGATTAAGAGTCTGATGTTTCTAATAATAATAAATTAGAGAGACAGTACATTTTCTGCTTGGTAACTGACTGGAAGGCAACAAGATTACTCACAGTGTTTAGTTTCAAATATTAGTTTTCTTTTCCTTAAATTGCATTAGTTATATCTAATTATAGGTAGGTACAGTTTCTGCTAATCAGTTTGATGCATAATGATGTGAGTTACCTCCCTCTCTAAAGAATATATTTTGACTTGGAATATTAGAGGTATTTTGAATGCTGTGTGATTTTCATTTATGATTTGATTACACAGGTAATTGGAATGTGACAGATTGATAACATTTTGTTTGAACAAATTGGTGAATTCAACTTTTTTTCAGATATATATTTTTGCCTTCATAAAAGTGGAATAAACTAGAGTTTTCATCTGCTTGCCATACAGATACTTAGGAAACATTTAATCTTTTTGCACTGGGTCTTAATTTTTCTGTCCATTCTGGTGTCCATTGGAACAAAAAACCAAAAAAAATTCTCCCTCTCCAAGCCAATAAACCCAACAACAGAAATGTTACTGTCCCATGACAGTAAACCAGACTTAAGTGCTTTGGCAGTTTAGGTGTAGATGATAATGAACATATGTCAACTCAAAACTGTGCCATTGCAGTTATAGTGTTAGTGTTCACAATTAAGTTGGCCTTAAGTAATTCTTCATCGGATGAATCACAAACTATGCTGTCATTTAAAGATACCAGAGCTACTCAATATTCAGTAAACATCTGAAAATCTGTTACAACTTTTTCCTTGTGGTGAAATTGCTGAAACCTATGTTATGTGAAATGACAGGTGAAACAAGTGCTTTTACTTCTATTTTGTAATATGTCTGGGGACTGATTGGGCCACTGCACACAACTCAGGAAACAAACCCTTTGTTCAGAAATAAACTATTCAAAATTCTTCAAATACTACATATGTAGAAGCTGTTACCTGTGATTAGATTGTACATAGCCAATTTTTTGAGTAACTTTATTTTAGACTCCAGTCATGCAAACGTATACACTTATGTTGACTTATGAGTAGATTCATTAGCTGTGGCAGACTGTTCATTTAGAATGAACTAAAGTGTGTGTATAAATTCTCTTAGCATTAGGAACTTAAATATGTTGTGATAAATTGTTTTGTCAGATTTGGTAAAAACAAACAAAACCAGGCTAACCAGAAACCGTTGTTCTCCTTTGGTGGAGAATCTGGAGAAGGATAGAGGGAGGGAGAGCAAAGTGAGAGCTGTTCTTTACCAGCAGAAAAGAAAAATTTTACTCTAAACCATTCTGCAGAATACAAATTTCCAGCAAGTTATTTAATGACAACAGATCCATTTTGTTATGGATACTATCAAGTGTTTCACTGGGAAAGTGTCTAAAATTTAATTTAGATAAAGTGTCATTAGATTTGTGCATAGGTATTTGTGTATACACAAACATACACATACATGGTTACACGCTACAGTTAGGAGTGCCCTGCAATATATAACATTGCAGGTACTCTTTTTGTACCATAATTTGCAATTTTCTTTCTTTCTTCTGCTGTTCGTAGATTGCTAAAATTTCACCATGGGAGATGTGAATCGCTGTGTAGTAGATTTAAGCTCACTAAAGCAAGCCTGCTTTTCCTGGTGGTCTTAGTTGCCACAGTTTTGAAGACGCATAAGTTTAATAGGAGCTTTGAACTAAGTTTGAATGCTGGTGCCTCTTTTCTTTTCAATTCTCTATCAGCAATGTTTAAAAAAAATATTTTTCAAGTGAAAGTAACGGGATCTAAGCTAACTCTTCTTAGTGCTTCCTAGCATTTGCCTGTGTTCAAAACCAAAAGAACCCTTCGTTGTTTGGTGTTTGTGTGTGTGTTGTTTAGTGTGATGAACTTGCAGAGGTTAAGCACAAATGCTGCCTTCAGTTACTTACTGAAACACTTTAACCATGGGCACTTCTTCAGGTTTTGTGTGTGCAAGCTGCTTCTCACCAAGCTTTCCTGGGGCAGAAGTTTGCCTGGCTCCTTCCAAAGTGTGTCCTTCCAGTGCCACCTCTTGGTAGGTTCACTCACTGACATAGCTGCAAAGCTAATTTTTGTGAGGGAAGAGGTAAGCACGCCCTTCAAAGAGAACCCAGCCTTTTGTCCCGTTCGCTGCCCGCTGAGCAAGCATCAACCTCGTCCACTGTCAGTGGACACATGTAAGCCTGGATTCCACAATTATTTGCTAAAAATACAGTAGGCCTTACAGAGAAGCTGGCTGATGAACCACTGTGATTAGAGATGTTGCTACAAAGGTTTGCATGCATTTGGACTTAGCCCAGTAAATAAAAAACTGTAATGTAATATTTTCCAGCAGACTGTCATCAGTTCAGTGAGTCTAGTAGCCGGGATTATAGTGCCGCGTGGTCAGCAGTTTTGACAGCTGATGTGAAAGTAGCTGTGCTTTGGGTGTATAAAGAGTGGCTTATCCTTATGTTCTCTGAGGAGTAAAATCAAGGAACGTGTCCTTTCAGAACTTCCTTCTTCTTGCTCCTCCCAAGATATTCACAGTGCTTCAGATTTGGGGGATGAATATTTTTCAGGTGGATAATGGCAGTACACATTCAGCTTCCTGCAACAGGATCCAAGAAAGAAAGGCCAAAGTCGGGTGGGACCTAGCACCTCTTCTGCAGATGTCTCAGTTTCTTCATTGTGTCTCGATTCGATCCCTGTCTCCTTTTTCAGGCAGTTGCTTAGTATTTTCTGTTGATTTCCTCAGTAGTGCAGCTGGTAAATCTGCAGGTGAATGCTACCTGCTCAATAGCCCTTGCCTGCATGGACAAGTTTAGGCGCAGCAGAGCCAATCTTGTCAGTTTGGACCTTTGCTCAGTTAGTTGCATTAACATCTGTTTCTGCAGATGGTATTGGTGGTTGTAGTGTTATAATCGATAGCTCCCTTACCCTTTACTTTGTTGCAGTTTATATCTAGAAGTGCTGATAAAAGCTAGAGATGAAGAAGTATCTTCAGAGAATACTCCATAAAGATGCTCATCTGATCTAATAATACAGACAGAACAGATGAAAAGGAGTTGAGAAGTGCTATTCAAGTGCCAGACAATACCAAAGAAATCATCCTGCAAAGTGTTTTACAAGGATAATTGGGAAAGAAAACCACCTGTAATTGTACATACTTGAATGGGAGCAGGTTGGTGAAAAGCTTTCACTATGTCAGTAGAGAAGGTGAAAAGCTTAATTTTTCTTTCAAGTTCACTCCTAAATGAAGTTGTGGATTCCTGACTGACAATTGAGCCCAAAAGCCCTAGTGCCAATCTCAGTAAAGGCATTCTTACTCATTTCGACAGCAGAAACTTAATGTTCATTTGCTCCAGCATTTCTGGTGTATCTCCCCCCATGTGTTTTGAAGGTCCTTCATAACAGTTTTTGAAGAACATACACAATCATCGTCACTTTGTTTTGGCTCTACTGGCAGGGAGGATCCAATGTCGAGGCACAAGTCTCTAGGTATATAGAAAAGAATGAGTTTTCTCTGTAGTTTATCTTAAAGACATAGAGATGCAGAGGTGTCAAAAAAATTCCTTGTGTGTATTCATTTGTGACCTGAATGGTAGGATGCTCAACAGAATGGAAGTAATAGCATCTTACCCCTGGCAACAAAACTGACCGCTTTCAGAAGCAGCGGAACTGCTTAGAAGGCTTCTTTAATGGAGAACTGCAAACTGCTCTTAGTAAGTTCTTCTAAATTTTGTTTACTTTTGAGGTTGCTGCAACAAAGTTCGTTCCATGCAAAATGGTGATTTTGGAAATGTTAAAATTCCTATTGGGAAGTATGGTGCCATTCCCCAGGCTGTGACGGAAAACCTGTTCTCTTGGATGCTCAGGAGTTGGGATACTTCTTGGCACTGTGTGTGGCAGGGTTTTAGGGCTCCAGTTTACATGGTTAAAAGCCGGAACTAGAATTTTTTTCCTCTTTTCTTTTGAAAATTAGTGTACAAGATTATGGTGTGTAACGTTCTTGGCTGCATGTCCTATTAAAAAAAAACCACTAAGCTTTGTGTAAATATTACCGGGCCAGAGAGAGGGAGGTTGAAACAGTTGAGTGAAACTCTAGGCTTGTAAGTTAGGGCATTTGCATGGGACACAGGAGACTGGCCTGCTTGTGTTGTTTCTAATAAGGGTTCATCGCCCTGTGGACAAGAAGCCAATCAAACACAAGTCGAGATATTTGCAGTTCTGTGTAGAAAAGGGTGCTAGCTGATGATTCACACTCCCTACCATCACAGGTATATACAAAATGTAACTAAGGAAAACTCATGCTGCAATATCTGATTATTTGTCTATGATTATATAACAGAAGTTTTTCTGCACATGTCTTGACTCCTTCCTGCTCATCACACTCGGGTGCTCCTACATTTACATGTGAGGTCTCCTCCCAGAGGTGTGTTTTTAGTATTATAGTGCATTATAATCAGCTTAAGGTAACTAAAAGTTATGTCTGGATTCCACCATCCATCACTAAGTAAGTCTTTGATCATTCTTGCATTCTGTTACAGCTTATAAAACCTTACAACACCTTATAGAAATGCTCGGGCCTAATGCTGATAACATTTGACTACAGACTAGCCGTAGTGTTCTGACCTTGGGGACCTTTTGCTCTAGTTACAGTGGTCGCCGTACGGGCCCTTCATGGTTGCCTAACTTGGTGATTCTGTGCTTGCCTGACTTTGGTCCATTTTAACTTTTTCTTGACTTCACTTGCAGTATGATGTTTTTATAAAATCAAATTTTTCTTTGGGGTCGATATGGAATTAATTTCATTGTTTCACGTTCAATGAGAAGAGGTTTCTTGCAGCTCTCTGCATGATGATTTTGTTTAAGCGCTATAGAATTTGGAACTTCATTGGCTTGCATTATGGGTTAAGCAAATTATGTTGTTCTATCCTAGAATAGTGGACAGTAAGCCAAGATTTCTAAACTGTCTTTTAAGTATCATACCTGCTTTATTTCACTGGTTTGTATAGCAGCTTTACAGCCATCCTGTATTTGTGCATACTCATTTTAGATATTCTGAGTACAGTGAAGTGCTTCTGAAGTACCCAAACCTGAGCAGAAGGTGTGTATGACAAGGCTTGAATTCTGAGGATTAACCTGTTCATTATTGGATTGAAATCTTTGTCCAGCAGAAGCTGATGCAAATACCTGTCTTTTCTCTTGAAGCCAGCTTTTCTTGCCCTTAAGCTGTGTCCAGACTGTCGGTACTGCATACTCTGTATGCAGTAGTTAACGTTCTGCTGCTAGGATGATCTACTTTAAAATAATGAAAGGAGAGAACAAAAGCAGACTTTGATCTTACTGTCACATTTTAAGTGTGAAGAGAACTGATTTGATCTGGGAAAGTTTCTGATAAGGATTTAAGGAGAGTATTTTTGTGTCTGTCAGTGCTGCCTGTTTTTCCTTACGTGTGAAGCCTGCATCTTTGATATGGACAGCTGCCTATTCTCGTTGTAAAACCAGCCTGACATGTTTCTCTCTGAAGCATGGCAGAGCTAATCTTGGTAGAATGTGGTGAGCCCTCCCATGGTGTATTTTATAGGCAATGATTACAATGCAAGTAGTGTATTGCAACTTAAAACAGGCGGGAATAATAAATAACTTACGCGTAGTATCTCAGAGATAAGCAAACCTGCCTGAATGGCTTCTATAATTTTGTGTCGTGCATGTGTTTTACCTTTTTACATTTCTTCCTCATAAGTCATAGAAGTTTTAATTGGGCATGGAGGTGCCCAAGGCCCCATTCATCACAGGCATACTTACTGAAGTGTGTCTTCATTTTTTGAGACATCTTCTGCCAAGATTCTCTTTACTCATTCTGATTAATGGATGAGAGAAGAGACGGGTGCATGGAGTGGTTAGTCACGTACTTCTTCTGTCTTGCAGAGTGGCATCCCAGGCTCATGGTACAAGGGAAAGCTCCTGGGGAAGCATGTTTCAGAATTATATTGCAAGTAAGATTCAGTTATTAGGTTTCATGATGATATTATAACTCACTGGAAACTTAGCAATGAGACTGTGACAAGACTTACTGAACTCAAGCTTCCTAGCAGGAGGCTTGTTTAGCTGGCCTAGACTAGGAAGATAACTTCTAGCTGACTGAAGTGAGATGAGCTAATCCAAGTTACAAAGTTTAACCTGTGAAAGCAAACTTGTTCAAAGATTCAGCTGGACCTAAACTTGACATCCTAGTGGATTCCTTGAATCCTTCTGATCATACAACAAGATATTATGTTCTGTCAAAGTAAATCGATGCTTTTCTTATTCAGTGAGACCTCAGCCCCCATAGGCTCTGTGCTGAAAACAAAAGGGGTGGTTAGATATCGAGAGGAAGGGAAAGGCATGGAGAAAGTCTTGGCAGGCTGCTTAAATCTTCTAACAGCACCAGTTAGTGTAAGTGTGGTAGGAGGTAGAGGCAAACTTATGTGGAACATAAACTGCTACAGTCAGTAGAAACTCTCTGCCCCAAATCTAAACTGCACTGTGCTTTCATGTGGCAGGCCAGAACTTCCGATATGTTACTGTTAGCATAGGTTATGCTGTTTTGTTTCATGCACTTCATCAACATGATATGATATTGTCCAAAAGCAGGAATTGAAAAATTTACTGCAGATGTGATGTTTGAGAGAAGCTCAAACCATCTCTCATAATATCTGAATTAAACTAGGTAATTGGAATTGACCAGATTGAGGATTAAATTCTTCACCAAACAAAACTAGTGAGTAGCATTCTGACCATACACTTTCCAAAGGATTTTAGGAGACATGTCCATTGCAAAGTCTACCAAGATGATACTTTGTTGTGCTGTGATTCTTTCATAAGGTCTGCTTACGACCACGCACAATTTGGAAAGCTGAATGGATTCTTACTTGAGTTCCCAAGTGAGTACCCAACCTAGGAGAAACAACGAGGATAATATTCAGAAATTATTGTCCCACTCAGTTGTGCTGTCTCTGAGCCTGGACCTAGTATTCGAGTGACAGTGGGAATGAAACACTTAATCCCGATTTCGAAGGTTTTTAAGTGTGAGCCAACATTCGTCTGAGTGAGTAGACCTAACAACCCAGATCTTTCCAGGCATTTGCATCCTAACTCCCAATGCCTTACAGTTGGAAGCTGGGGTTCCTTAGCAGTTTATCAGCTTCTGAAATGTTTAACTCTTCTGCATGTAGCAGGAGGAATTGCCGAAATAAAGGGCAGTCAGGTGGTCCTCTGTCTGAAGCAGATGGGTGTTGAAGGGAATTGTTTATCCCAGCAGCTGCTGGGAAGAGGCGGGGAACAGGAGCGGGTGAATTAAATAACAGGTAACTGAATAATGCATTTGCTTAGTTTTATGAGAAGAACTTGTTCACTCTCTCCTTTTGCATTTATATGTCACCTGAGAATCAAGCGTTATTTACAGCTTATTCCATGCTGAATTATTTCATCTGCTCATTACTCCAAATAAGAACTTTCTGTAAGTCTCTATCACAGGCGAAGACATCTAAATAAATTAAGCACATCTGCAAACAGAGCTGCTGCTCTGTTTCTTATGAACAAATAGACACATGGCAGGGAAAATGTTCTCAGCTCACTGCTGTGTCAATGTGTCAAATCTCATCACGATTAACTTCAGCCCCTGGGTATCTGTGTATCTTTCTTCAGAAAGATTTATGATTTCCTGGCACTGGTTACCTAGTCCATACCAACAGAGAAACTTTTATGCTGAGATGAGTTACACAGAGCAGAAACATTAGTTCAGTAATTTTAAATGATTGATATGTGCAGTGCCTTGTCTGCAAAGCTAGGTAGTTTGCTACTTTTTTCAAGGAAAATTAATCATAGAAAATTGTTGATAGTGATAAAAACAGATTGCAGTGTGGAGATGGTGGGTTTTGTAAATGGAATCTAAGTTTTGTAAGCCTGCTAGCTCTGCCAAAATCTATGTATTTAAGTTACAGAAGTTCTTAAATTACTTCAATTCTTTAGAAATACTGCCTCTAAGAAGGGGCTCCAGAGAGTCACAAGACTGAGACTTCATTTAATTCTCAGAAGGAAAGGTTTGAAAAACTGCACAAGTAGGAATAGGGTTTGTGTATGCGTGTATCTTTGAAGTCTGGCACTAGAACATCAAAGGCAGACTATGGAAGTAGACTGGAATGACGTGAAGGTATGGTTTTTGTATTTTATCTCAAGATTTATTCTTTAAATCCATGGATTTGCCATCTAAAGAGAATGTTGTGCCGTGTGCTAGATTGAGAATTCCCTTCTAAAGATTATTGAGTATTCCGTGTGTTAATCTTGTGCTGCATGCAATCTGATTGCTTTGTGTTATTCTGGTGATCTGTAATAGTGGAGCTCTTCAACTGATGTGTATTTCCTTCTTCCATGTTTCAGTTGCTCCTTGTAGGTTTCTGTACATATGTTATAACCTTGTGGTGCTTGCATACTTCAGCCATTCTTAAATCTCTTATTGAGCTTGATGCTGAACATCAAGTGATCCAAAAGGATAAAAAGTAGAGGCAGAGTGGCAAAAGGATTCGGAAGAACCTGCCCAGAAGTATGATTTCATTGTCTTTGGTCTTCCTTATTTTAGCTTAACTAGGGATGCGAAGGTCATGTCCATTGGCTTGGGTGGTTTCTTCTTTGGATAAGCTCCAGCTTTTGTCACCTGTTGTGGGAAATGCATAACGGCACTAAAACAACATGAAATGGAAACAACAGCCCTAGTACCTGGCACTTCTACATTATCCTCAGCTATGTTGGGCTTCTGTCACTAATGACTACACTTCTTTTATTGTTGTTGAGTTTCAGGTCACTCCCATGATCTCATATTGCATGAGAGAGAAAAATCAGATTAGTTGTCAAAAAAATTTGAATTGATGAAATACAGTTTATGATAGCAGTCTAGTTCCCTTAGAGCAGCAGCACTCTTATCAGGATCGCAGCCTGAGGAGCTTACAGGGCCCTTTGTTTTTATGGTAATTGGACTGTTTCATCCCAGCATCTGAAACGCTGTTGGAGCATATTTAATATTCTAGCCATTCCATGGGCTAAGCTGGAAAACAGTTACATAATTTTTCCTGTTACTCCATATGGCCATCTACCTTCACACATGCTGGCGAAGGGGTTTTCTTGAGCACAAACACTGTGGGGAAAGGTGAGGTTTATCTCTCCAGACACAGGAAAACCTAACTTTGTTAGCAATGGTAGAGACACTTCAGAACAAGTAAGGAGAGCAGCAGATGCTACTTTATGATTGAGGAAGATACGGGTGGTGCTGGTGGAATTTTCCAAAGCTTCCGGGATTGATTGTGACCCTCTTTCCATACATTACTCTGGAAAAACCCACTTGCAAAGTGATTTTAAAAACCAGACTGTATGTGGAAAAGGAGCTCTTAATGTCAAGCACTGATTTCTTGCCCAAAGCAAGATTGTCTTAAGCAGTATAGTACAATCTATGTTCCTGTCTTTTACAGACCTAATTATGATGATAACGAATCTTTTCTGTATTTTTTTTGGAAATTCACCTAAAATCTGTCTTTAAAATCATTAGCCTTCCTTATTCACATAACAAGATAAGAGACAATGTGCAGACAATATGCAATAGATTATTTTGGTAGGTGATAATGAAAAGCAAGATGTTCAGAAGACATATTACTTAATTTTTTTAGAAAGGTAGTTAAATATATAAGTCTTTCCTCATAAATTCTGCCTGAATGGTCATAGTTAGAAATTTATCATGTAGAAGTATTTCAGTTTCATGATTCATTTTTTCC
>NW_010428468.1:69932-82824 GCF_000710305.1 Buceros rhinoceros silvestris
ATCTTTGAGATTGATGCCTGATTAAAAACATCCCTCCCACACCAGATAAATTTCCAATTAAAAAAATCCGTAGCAAACAGGAACATGTCAAGTTAGAAAAATCACAGCTACCTGCTCTGTGGAGTTTCTACCAGATACTGACACCTGAGCTCTTTGCAGAGTACAAGAATAATTACAGCACATTTGCATAGGCTGGTGCTGAGTTCTTGCAAAATAAATGTAGGAAAGGATTAGTATACTTATTCACAGACATTGCATATTATAGACTGGATTATTGAAATAATTGTCCTCATTTCCCCCCCACCCCTCAATTTTATTCTTGCATAATATTTCTACCTTGAAATTTGTAGATAGAAAATTATTTTCAAACTAACTATATTTGAATTTGTAGAGGAAACCAAGCAAGAACAAAATCATTTTATTAAGTAAATATTGGCTCTGTCTGAATTTTGTTAAGTGCTCTGTAAGTGTGGGGCCTGTGTGTAGCATAACTGAAACAGTATTTCCAGCTGGTTGAGGACAGTCAGGATTCTTCAAGCAGTTGACTCTAGCTGGGATCAAACATCAACCTACTGTTTATGTTTTTGCAAAAATGACAACTAGAAATACCAGCTGAGAGTACTTGGTTGCGTACACAGAGAAAGCATGTTCAATACAAGACCTACATGAACAAGAAACTTAAAGAGGGATAATGAAAGCAGTGCTCTGAAACGTTAACCTGCTCAGTTGAGCTCTTCTCCATAGGCTGATAGAACTGGAGCAGTTCTTGTGGGTTACTCAACTCCTGCCTTCCTGCGGGTGTGTGGCAGTGCAACCCCCCCTGACCCTGTGCACCGAGCTTGCACAAAAGACAGGCCTTGCAGCAGCACCTGATAAGCACCTGGAGCTACTCCCCCCCACCGGGATATGGGTGCGTGGGAGTCTGGGTTCCGTTAGCTGCCTCCTGCCTGGGCTTGCTGAAAGTGACCGCAGCAAACACTTGACCAGGGTATAAATGGAGCCCTGCTGGAGAACCACTTTTGAGTTGGTTCTCCTTGGAGCAGCAGGTTGTGCAGTTGGAGACTCTCCCCTCGAGTCGGGACGCTGGCCGAGGATGCTCCTCAGGGACCCTCACCTCGAGCTGGGATGTGGCCCGAGCGTATCTCCCTGGGACTGAGTGACTGTGACCGCAGCAAACACTTGACCAGGGTATAAATGGAGCCCTGCTGGAGAACCACTTTTGAGTTGGTTCTCCTTGGAGCAGCAGGTTGTGCAGTTGGAGACTCTCCCCTCGAGTCGGGACGCTGGCCGAGGATGCTCCTCAGGGACCCTCACCTCGAGCTGGGATGTGGCCCGAGCGTATCTCCCTGGGACTGAGTGACTCCTTACCCCGGCACTGGTAAGCGACCCCCTTGGTATCACTAGGTGAGAGATTCTCCCCGTGATCAGTGAGTTGTGCACCTTTTGGGTCTATCCTTCCTTAGAATAGATTCTTTAGTTCTGCACAAATTTGTTATGCAGTAATAATCCCCAACTGACATCCGAACCCGTGCAGCCGGAGTGCCGGGCAAATTTGTTTGCAATAAACCCACATTTTTCGGATAGCTGCTGCGGTCTGTTTTGTGCCTCCACGACAGGGTGCCCGATTGTTCCCCGTGCACACTGTTTCTGTGTAGTCTGTTTGATTCTGAATGTACTACCTGGTGTAGCTTCAGCTGATTCATTTGTTAAGCTTTCCTGACTCACTGTAAAGTAATATTCTGCCATTGGTAAAGGGAAAGAATTTTCCTGCAAAGGGAAAGAATTTTCCTGCAAAGGGAAAGAATTTTCCTGCAAAGGGAAAGAATTTTCCTGCAAAGGGAAAGAATTTTCCTGCAAAGGGAAAGAATTTTCCTGCAAAGGGAAAGACTTTTCCTGCAAAGGGAAAGAATTTTCCTGCAAAGGGAAAGAATTTTCCTGCAAAGGGAAAGAATTTTCCTGCAAAGGGAAAGAATTTTCCTGCAAAGGGAAAGAATTTTCCTGCAAAGGGAAAGAATTTTCCTGCAAAGGGAAAGAATTTTCCTGCAAAGGGAAAGAATTTTCCTGCAAAGGGAAAGAATTTTCCTGCAAAGGGAAAGAATTTTCCTGCAAAGGGAAAGAATTTTCCTGCAAAGGGAAAGAATTTTCCTGCAAAGGGAAAGAATTTTCCTGCAAAGGGAAAGAATTTTCCTGCAAAGGGAAAGAATTTTCCTGCAAAGGGAAAGAATTTTCCTGCAAAGGGAAAGAATTTTCCTGCAAAGGGAAAGAATTTTCCTGCAAAGGGAAAGAATTTTCCTGCAAAGGGAAAGAATTTTCCTGCAAAGGGAAAGAATTTTCCTGCAAAGGGAAAGAATTTTCCTGCAAAGGGAAAGAATTTTCCTGCAAAGGGAAAGAAAAGGAGAGCTGTAACAGTTTGCAGGCTTTTGAAAAGCTGCTGTGTGGATAGGACAAATAGTGTTAGGCCTGAACTTCAGAAAGAATGATTTAGATGTTAGGTGAAACATCTTAACAGTAAGACTAGTAAGAGCTTGGACAGCCTGGATATGATGCAGAGTCTCAGGTAGGAGAGATACTGTAGGAAAACATTGGACATGTCTTGCAGAGGATGGAGATGGCTCTAGGCAATCTTCTAAGGCGGTTTGCAGTTCCTGCTTTTCTTGGCCCTTCAAGGAGATGATGCCTTCTGAGAGTTAAAAAGTCATTTCATTCTTACTATTGACTACTGATTCCTAATGGGACTAATTATAGGACTAATGGGAGAACAGAAGGGCCTGTATTTTGTTTCCTGTTTACAACTAGCCTGCTGCACGTCTTCATGACCCTGCTGATCAGATGGACTGCAAGAACTTTCGGGTTCTGGCAATTCTTGATCCTGCAAATTGAAGGGGTTTTAAGACTATAGACTAGGCTTTTGAAAGTGCTCATGGCTGCTCTTGCTCAGAACAATAGAGAAGAGATTCCCCATGGAGAACAAAGGGAGCTGTGAGGTGCTGAGCATGTTTGAAACTTCATCTGCACATCTTTACACTATGCATTTTGTTCTTTCAACCGGTTCCAGTAGAATGACTTCGTTTCAGCAGGCAATAGCACCAAGGAATTTGAATTGATGGTTATTTTTCCTCGTTGGGGTGAGCTAGGGCCTACTGGAAAGTAGGATTTCAGGTTCGGAAAAGCAATATTATTTCCAGCCTGAAAATTTTTCACTGCTGCTTAGTACAGGTCTGCAGCATTTGCACCTGTTTTTAAGCCTCAGCCTTCCACCTATTTAGTATTTCTCCCCCTGTGTTTGCACTCTCTTCCCTCTGACAAGACAAGGTCTTTGCCTGCTTTTTTAACAGGGTACCCTACCTTCAGTTCTTCTCTTTCCAGGAGTCTTTCTTGACGGAAGCCTTTGGTGCTGACTTTTCAGAAATCCTGAGCTCTTCACTCTACTTCCCTACCAATAAAGTCTTGTGCTAAAGCAGTAAGTGCTTTTCAACACTTACCTTCCTGCAAGGAAGTTGATGGTTATGGTTTGAAAACAGATATCTCTATTTCTTTGATGCCTGTTAATGTCACAGGATCAGTACAGACCCTCATATCTCTGTGATGCAGAAAAGTACTTTTATATCTCTTTTGCAGAAGAGATGTAGTACAGAGATAGCATTGCATAATTTACTTAAGAAGCAGAAATAAGCAATATTAATATGGTCCATATTAAACAAACTACAATGAAATTTTAAATCTAGAATTCTTGTAGCTGTACATGTATGTCTAGTAGGGACTTGGGTAGGTTGGTCCTTGGCTCTGCCTGCATGACATTTTCATCAAGCAAAGCTAAATCATTACTGATGAAATCTACATAAAACCTTAAGGCTAAAGGAGTAGCAAATAAAAAGGTTGAAAGCATTGCGGTCTGCACACAGCTTATTAAAAAAACCACAAAAAAGGTGCATTCCAATATGATTATTGGAATGTGATAAGATGAGGAACGCTCACTGTATGTGTGTGGGTCAGGGCTCTGTCCTAGGACACCGTATGTCTAGAAAGGAGATAGGCACTATGATGGGATATCGAATGATGGATGTCTTATGGCACGTACAAGTTAAGAGACTTAAGTGAATCCCAAATATGTGAAAAACAATGAACAATAGGAGTACCTTGTTTATATTGTGCTTTGGTGCTGTTATGACCACTACTAGAACACGTCTGTAATTTTCATGTCTATAGCTTAAGAAGTAGTGGGAAAATTCAGAGAACTGCAAGGAGGGTAATTGAGGTCCTGACAAATTAGCTATTGCTTATAAGCATACTTGCTTATGTATTCCATTTCTTCAAAGAAAAAGTCGATCAATTTGATTACAGTCTAGCAATACCTAGTTGAAAACTTGAGAAATGTGGTAGCAGCTGTCCAGCTATTAAACAAAGGAAGATCAACATACAGTGACCAGAAGTTGAAAGCATAGCTTCGTTTTCAATGATCAGGATAATTATTGACTGACATTTTCAAGCATCGTTGTGGATCTACTTCACAATGAAGATTGAATAAGAAAGTGTTCCTACTGTGTGTCATACCAGAGTTGAAGCTGGAAGGTGAAATTGGTTCTAGATGCTGTGTTATGTGAGTCTTGGAGCACTACTTAACTCCAATGCTGGGGCTACTTGACTTTTTTTTTCCTCTCCCTTTTTTTTTTAAGTCTCCTGGATGTAAAACGCACGATGTTATTTCCAGATCTACAAAACTTCACATGTTCTAGTTAGGGCCCTCAAAACTAGAAGCTGCAGTTGTCCGCTGCATCTGCTCCCCAATAAACTTTAACAGTGAGACATACAAGGAACTCTAGTAGAAAATTACGAGCCATCCCATATCCACAGTGTTACCAAATTTACTTGTATATTATTGGTGACAAGTGGTATCCCTCAGGGCTAATGGTTTTAAACTAAAAGAGGGGAGATGAGGCTAGGTATAAGGAAGAAATTTTCTACAGCGAGGGTGGTGAAACCCTGGAACAAGTTGCCCAGAAAGGTGGTAGATACCCCATCCCTGCAAACTTTCAAGGTCAGGTTGGATGGGGTTCTGAGCAACTGATCTAGTCCAAGATGCCCCTGCTCGCTGTAGGGGGGTTGTGCTAGATGACCTTTGAAGGTCCCTTCCAACCCAAAGCTTTCTATGATTCCGTGATTAGATTTAGGTGACAGATTTCTACTTCAGTAGCTCAGTACCATTCTCTTTCCTATTCATTGACACCTGCTCTTCTAAAAATTCATTCAAACTCCAAGAGTGAAATATCAGCCTTAATGCTTATTTCATTATATCTAGCACTGAATCCACTGATTTCAATAAAATGTATCCCGAAGGGCACTGTGTCATTTTCCTGAACATTACAGGAGACGTGTTAAATTGTACATGCTAATGAACGTAGAAAAGCAGGATTTGAAGGTTATGAGCTCTCTTGCTTTTCCTAGCTGTTCTGTATTGCCCTTATTTTCCTGTCGGTTCCCTGCCAACTTCTTTTCTGTGTGAAGTAATCATATTCAGGATTGCATTGTTGGATAGCTGTAATAATAAAAGACTTTTGTTTATTTTAAACAGCATAACAAGCACCCATGTTCAAAAACTTATTTGAATATGGCCATGATCTCATTTACTTCCTGTTATTTCACCATCGTACATGCACCGATGGGAAGGGCATGGTTGCCAAGTACTCAGCTGCGTGAGGTCCAAGCGGTATTTCCACTTCCCTCATCAGCCAGGCTGAAGTGCTCATTGCAACAACAGTAAGCTCCAATAATGTGCACATTGATGAGAACTGCAGAGCAAACAGAAGCACGGCAGCCTTTTGTGTTTGAGATTCAGCAGGCACACAAATCTGAAAGTGCCTCTTCTGCTTTGACATTATCTACAGGTTCAATCTACAATATGCTGATTCTATCATAATACAGGAAATTGGTTAATTCCCTCTGGAAATTTACAATAAAAATAATTCTCCCCTTGAACTGCTCTTGCTTCTTCCTTTGATTGGATGATGCTATCGCCTTTATTCTTAAAAAGGGGACAAAGGAGCATATTTATAGCAAAGTATGTGCATTTATATAAAATCTGCACGCTTTATGCACATACATTTTCTCTATAAATATTGGCAAGTGAAGATAATTAGTCAAGCATGTATTTCCAAGTTTTGACAGGACCTGTGCAAAGCTTTATCATCTCCAAGTGGTTATCAAATCACTTGAAATTTCCTTCCCCCTTTGTGAAAACTTTTCCCTCCCCGTGCCTTGGCTGCTTCAGTGCTTTGAGTGTTGTCCTCTGCTTTGTGTCCAGCTCAGCACTGGAAATACAGATCATTATATCAGCTTAAGGTGCTTTTACCGTCCCAATAGAAGACATTTTACTAGTTAAATGGATCAATTTCCTTCATCCACCTACGAAGGCAAGAAAGTTTGGCAATACAAAAAAAAAAGACAAAAAACCACCAACCAAAACCTGAAAAACCCAAACCTCTTAATTGGAAGTTTACACTCATTTCTGGGAAGCAAAAACTACCCAGAAGCTAGGAATTAGGCACACACTGTTTTTGGTGGGGAAGATAAATAAGCACCAGTACAACTTCACTATCATGTGGAGGAGGTCTCTAAACTTTATAAAGCAGCTGCTATTTGTCAGGATCACTAGGAAGTGGGGCCCATGGCTGGTGGCATGAAAAAAGATCGGATTAAGAAGACGGAGATCACCCCTTCTGGCTTCCTAATCTCAGACAGCGTGCGTTTCCTGAATGTTAGTGTGTTTATGGGTAATATTTGCTTGGAAGTCATGTGGCTCTGCTCTTAATGCATAGGGAAACAAGCCATATGTAATACGATGACAATTTCTATTTCCCATATGTGTCATTGTGAAGCTCTAAAGCCCCTTTGTGGCCTCCTCAATTGCATTACAGGCAGGATTCCACTCGATGAAAGAAGTTCTTAAAACAACGTTGTCAGGCTTTTTCCTTGTGATGCAATTTCGCATGTGCTGAAGCCTTGACATGGAACGAGCGTAGATGTCTAGGAAGGGGTCCTCTGGGAGGTTATCTGGTAGGGCTGTCTTGCCAAATGTGTGAATATAGTTGCCCCAAAAGGCATGCTGGCAAGTACTGGAATACTGTATGCTTGCAGCTTCCTGAGCTTGGGAGACTTCGTGAGAAACTCCCTGAAACAGACTATTTCTTGCTATGGTTGTAAGAAGTGTGATTTCTGTTTCCTGTTGAGTTTTACTGGCTTGCTTAATTTCCCATAATTCATAGAAAGAAGGAATCTGCTGTGTAACAGCTTGGTTTCTCTTTTTTCTTTTTTTTTAAATTTTTTTCAAGAAGCTATTTTATAAGCAATTAGTTTTCTTTGCCCCATTTTCATTGATAATTTGTCATGTCTTTAATTAGGCTAAAAAAAAGGAGTCTGCTTAATTTCCAGGAGATTAAAGAAAAATAACATGCTTGTTTGTTATCTGTCAAATGAGTTTATGATAAACAGTTGAGCTACAATATAATTTTTGTGTTTTAACTTCTCCTGTAATGCATTACAGGAATAATAAGCTGCAGTGTTACCTGCCATGAGAACACATCCTGCAAATAACCTCACCCTGACTTCTGCGTTTCTATTCCCTTGCGTTTCTATACCAATAATCAACTTTCAGTTTTGTATTAGAGTGTTAACATGCGTAACTGTTTTCAGGATTCATAGCTTTCTTTTTTGAGAGAGTTTATAAAAACAATCCTACTTTCTTGAACATGACAGGTTTGTGTATATATCAGATATAAAGCAGGGCAGAGTGCACCAAATACAAATTTACTTGAAATTAGGGAAGATAGAATAAGGCATGTCAAATTCTCTTGTGGTATGCCCTTTGAAATGGACTAATATTACAACACTGTATTAAAAAACAAAAAGAAAAGGCAATATCATAATGGTTTGGTTATAAACACTTTGGAAGTTCCAGGGCATGGAAGGACTTAATCTGAGTTGCTACTTTCTGTCATGACAGAGGAAAGTAAATATTTTTTTGAATGAAGGTGAACTTTACATTCCTGACAGGTGATCCCCACTGAAAATATCACAAAAGCCTCTTGCTTGCTCAACAGTCCAAAAGTTTGGTCTTGCTGAGACACTGCAGATGTTGCTTTCAGTAGCTGTAATTATTTTCAGTTGTTCCTCCTGATAAAACATGACTTTTGATCCTTTAATTAAACCAGGTACATCCAGCTAGCAAGAGATCACAGCTTTTACTAGTCAGCCCAAAATAACGTGAATTGGAGAGAAGTTTGTATTGCTTTGACTACCTAGAGTGTTGGGAGGTTTGAGGGAAAAGTACTGAAAAAGGGCAAAGTAGAAATAACAAAGAATTTTATTAATGGTAGGGCCTGAACTGCAAAAAGAGTTCACGTACAATTTGAAAAGTTAAGGGAGAGAGGGATAGTTTTGCTCATGATTACCAGTGGCATTTCAACAACAAGCAGCCCAAATGAGGATTGCTTCAGTGTCACATGGCCTAGCCCAGAGAATGAACGGACACCACTGGGATGAGGAGACTTCTTATAGTTCCTGGCCTGGAGAACCTCTTGCCAGTATTTTCTACATTAGACTGATCAACAGTACGACAGCTGGACAGAGACACGGCGTCCAGAGGCGATGTGGGAGTCGCGCAGCCTGGCTCTCAGCTAGGCAATCTCAGCAGGGTGGAGAACGGGAAGCTGCCCAGGAAGTCTTCACTTCACGTTGTAAACTTCAGATTCCATATTGGCTTGTTAGGAATGAAGAAATGTGAGCCAGTTCACAGTTAAGCATCTTTGTGAGTTGCCTCTTTGGACTCGCTGGAGTGTGAAGTCCTGAGACAAACTGCTGTGTTTTGAGACTTGCTTTCATCTTGGTGTTTGCTAATCTTCCCCAACGAAATGAGAAGAACAGCCCTGTGCCCTTCTCTCTCTGTCAGCCCACAAAGCAATGGAAAGTAAAAAATGCAGAAATAAACAGAATGAAAAGAACCCTGTATGTCTGTGTGATACTGATGAGCCCTGAAGACGTAATTTTGGTAATCTGGTGCCAGTACTAGCAGCAATAATGCAATAGGAGCCTCTTAATGATTAAATACTCTTCTTAACATCAGTGATAATTACGGTGTTCATTTAAGCAATAAACTAATCCCTGACTCCAATCCCTTATAATTAAGCCTAATGAATTGAATTGTCTTTAGTGTCACATAGGCCTAAACATTGCCTAAAACTACAACGAAAAGAGATATAACAAAAAATTGCAGGGATTATACAAGGATATTGCGACTTCATGTTTCTGTAAAATACAAGTATCTGCAATTGACCAAAAACCTTCAGAATTCCAACAAATATTTTAAAGATGTGTTTATACTCTTTTTAGCTCACTTTCCCATATTATTTCTGAAATTACTGTAATGTGAAAGAAGCTGGATGAATCAAATAGTTGTTAGTGAGCTGGATTTTCAAAACTCTCAGTAATGGCCTAGTTCTGTTCATTGTTTGACATGAGAGGAAGCAGTATTAGGGTCAGCAGAAACCTCCAAGGTAATATTACAATTTGAGCTAATTTAAGGACTAGAAAACAGGTTTTTTCTCATTCAGTTTTGTAGACTTGTTAAAATTAATAATAATTAAAAAAAAAAAATTCCGAACAGGTTCTCATGGCCAAAAAAATCTACATTACCCTAAGTTTTGGCTTCTAAATGATTGATCCTCAGCATTCAAGACAGTCAGTGGTATAAAGAATCATTTCATTCAGTCCAGACGGATTCCTTACATGCATGTAGTATAAGCAGTTGCTGAAAGTGCTTGAGGGATGGAGAGGGATGTTGGATCAGTATTTTCTTCTTGTGCTATTAGTACCTGCTGTAAGGAGAAAGAAATACAAAGAGACTATGTCTCTGCCTCCATGCCTTTGGAGTTGATCTCTATGCAGAGTGACTTGGAACCGCGACTTTGGCGTGCATGTTATTTGGCTCTGCTGTTCATGCGGATGTGAAAATGTACTTGGGTGTTCATCAGAACCTCCGCTGTGGTAAACTGATGTCAGAGGACTTCCGTGCAGACTGGTGTAGCTGCAGAGACCTGCCAAATCTGAAAAGGTCTGGATCTTCTATAGAGTTCACGTGCCTAGATGTGCACATTAACAGCTATTTAGCGTCTTTAAAATGTCTGGTATTTGCTAGTATCAGCTTTTTGGAGAATTCCCTTAGATGGTACTTGGGCTGCAGTAAGAAAAAAAAATCTAAACCAAATCCCTTGTGCAATCCCCAGTAGATGAAAATCTTCAGTCGTTTCAATCTCAATGGGAGATTTTTGTCTCCGGCAGGGTATGATATGGTGCTCATTCACATCTGCAGCAATATATTAAAAAAATCAGAATGACCCAATGTTCTGAAATGAAGCACATGAATCATTATGTCATTAGTCAGATTGCGATATGTAGTTGCCAGCCTCTGCTTAATTTGACTGGGGTGTATCAAAACATAATGTACCAAGTAAAACGTATTTTTAAAACGGATGAAAGTAACAAGGATTCCATTACCATTTCTAGTTTTGGTTTATTAATGATCAGATGGAAAAAGCTCATTTGCAGTGGTGATGACTTGAAAACTTGGCAGTAGTAGTTTTGTGTTCTTAGTGAAATAAATATATGTGAAAGTACACAGAGAATGTACTCCGAGTTTTGTGTCCATACAGAAGTGCGTGCGCACATTCACATAATTTACATCATCCTCTTCAAGAGCCTTTTTACAAATGGGGCAACGGAAATTGTCTTGAATGACGCTTCTCTCAAGATCCTCTGCACTTTCAGTGCAGTGAATTATGTAAAGGTCCAATGAGTCAAGTACTTTATAAGGAGAAATGCCTCTGATTTTTCCATCCTTTATGCATATGGAATGGAACGTGTAGTTTTTCTGACAGACTGAAAGCTATCATCACATAAGAAATTCACCAGCCACAGCCTGGATTGCGACTGGCTGTATGATTTTAAAGGTCTTTGTATACAGCTTTCCATTTTCCATTCTGCATACTTACTTTGATCAAGATTTGACTGCTTTATCACCATTTTCATCAGAATTTCTCTGTCTTCTATTTTTAAAGAATGTTTTCGAAAGGAATCAACTCATTGTCGTTTTATACTTCTTTCTGAACTTGACGTTCGTAATGATGAAAATCTAAAAATGTCAGTGCCATTACCGTGCTGGAAATTGATATAATGCATGTTAATGGAGACTTCAAAGGAGGAACTGTTTTTGTTATTCTAATTTAAAAATGACAGATGTTTTCTTGAGTTAAACCTAAAAAGCACATTTGAGGTGGATCAGTTCAAGGAATCAGCAGAAGGAGATATTAATTCATGAGATGAGAAAGGCTGTTTCTTCTCATCTTTCTTTCTGTGAGCATTTGAACTGTGGCAACTATAGTCGTCTTTTTTTTTTGTGGAGCTTACATGGGCTGCTTTAAAGTTTCTGTAGTTTGCTGTACGCTGTCTCTTTCTATCTTCATATTTTATGGAATTTGGATTGAAAATGCCAGCATTGTAAACAAATCACAGGCACTGAGTAAACTGTAAATATGAACTTCTAAGTTTAGGTGACAATTGTAATAAAAGCTCTAACTGTGGGAAGAAAGGTAAAGCTAGTTACAGATACGCTTCAGTCTCTGCTTCAGAATTGCTGATGTGATGTTTGAGGAGCTGAAATAAAATTGAGATTTTTTTGTTTTCCTGAAATCCCTGTCAGCATTGTGCTTATTTAAGATAGCATTTGCTTTTACTACAGCTCCTTGCTGACAATGCTTTTGGTATTACTACTTCAGAAGCCCATTTTCCTGATACTCCTACTTGGAGCCATTTGCTTGTACGATCTGCAGAGATTGCTTAGCGGCCTGGTGAACGGATGTTCACACAGGATGAGAAAGAAAAAGAACATAGGGGCTACATTTCAACTTTCAGTTCATCTCAAGGTTTCAGCAGTCTTCTATCAAAAGGCTGCTTATGATTCCCCTTTATAGGGAAGTCACCTCTCTTTCTGGTTCAGCTTAAGCTCTGTGTGCAGACCAGTAAAGCCAATATTGGCTGTCTGTGCTATCCTTGCCCGTCAGATCTTTGCTGCTTTCTTCCTGTGCTGCATCTGCTAAGCATGACCTTGTTCTGCGTTAGATGACTTATTTCTCAGCCGTCTAAGTGGGCTCAGGACTAAAACCTGAGGCTCTCATATCTTTGAATTACAGGCTTTGCAGCACAGAGTTAATTGCAGTACGCACTTTTCAGTGACAAGTGGGTAGCAGTTTACATTCTGTATATGGTTATCGTTCTCATGTTCAGTAACTTGCTCCATATTGCATTTGGCTGGCGCTCGTTTTCACGTTGTTTTGCTGTATTTTTCTAGTCCCAGGTGCTCCTTTGGGATGAGTTTTTTCCTCAATACTGCTACGCACCCTTTGCAAGAGCTGTGCAGAGGAGGTGATACACTCCAGTTCCAAGGTAGCCCATGCTGTTCCAGTTCGAAATTCAGAACTGGAAACCAGCCGTGTATTGCTGATAGCTTTGTAGTTCTATTTCAGGGGCCACAACTAACACGAGTACTTTGTTTTGGGTTTTACACAGCACATTATTTAAAAATCCTGTCAACCAGCCTCTAGAGACTAGCAGAAAAAATGGAGAAAATGGAAGTGCAGACCTTTGCGGTGACTTGTTCAGCGCTAAACAGCATTTCGGTCTTGGAAGTTGTTTCTCTTCTTTTCAATGGAGTTGTGTGTAGAGTGGGCTACATTGCACTCTTGCAGCGTACAGCTTTCTCTGCTTGTCAGCGGTACAGGTGGCTTTCAGCTTGTCATTTGTTTGATGTTGCTAGTGCTGCAATAAGCTTTCATATGTGCGCATTCCT
>NW_010428468.1:82920-86604 GCF_000710305.1 Buceros rhinoceros silvestris
ATTCCTGCCGAGTATATGTCCTTTGTCTGGCTGAACCTACCTTTACTCCTTCTAGTTTTTAAGTGTATACACCACATGAAAAAATCAGCGGAATTTTCTGCTGGGAGATGGCACTCTGAACTGAGGAAGTGAATGATAAATAATGAGGAAAGTGGGAAGCAATGTAGAAGTTTTATCCTCTGAAAATTACTGTGGGATCAAAGTCCCCAGATGAGTATAAACAATGTGCCAACATTTCATCACAGACTCTTATCAAAACTTCAAATAGAATTTTACATCCATACGCTATCATGAAGTATTTATAATTATTGTGCCAGGAAATCTAGCTGGTGATTCTCGGAAATCAAAGGATTAAAAATAAAAGAAATATAAATGAATAAATAATTACAGACTCTCTCTGTGCATGCTTTAAACCTGGAGTGTCAAAGTTTTCCTGAAGCAGGGGATGACTGACGTTTTCGATTGAGCTCCTTAGGAGAGAAATACGGAGGAGGGAAGTAGAGGAGGCAAGGCTTTACTGTACAGAGTTCCTAGTGAAATCCGGAGCGTTAGCTGCATAGCTAATATCTCTGCCCTGGTAGTTAGAGGTAGGTATTTCTTTTAAGGTATTAAGGCACCAAATAAATAGGCAACTGTTTAGTATCTAAATTTAACCTCTCAGAATGTGGCCTTTGCTCAAGGGAATAGTTATGTTTAGCTGCAGCACATAAACATCGTGAGGTGCACAGGGAATTACTGCAAAAGGAAATCCTCAGTTCTGACTGAGGGCTTGGGCTTTCTTCATAAGTTGTGGAGAGAACGAAGGTGTGGAGACAAAGAAAACTGGTTCTTGGAAACCATTGGGACACTGTGCTTCTAATATGATCAGAATGGAAAGAAGTGTGAGATGAAGGTTTCTAGCTAAATGCCTGAGTTGATGCTTCTGTTTGCTTGGATATCTCATGAGGAGGAAGCCAGGCTCTGGGGAGACAGACACTGGTGGTGGAAGGCAGCAAAATCTTTTTGAGCAGCAGGGCAGTGAGAAAGATGGAAAACACTCAGATGTGTCTGGTGCCATGAGCCTATTCAGTGGACTCGGTACACTTGGTACCCATCCAGCACTCTGGAAAGTAACCCAGGATTTGCCTGCTGATATGGCATTAGAAAGACATAAATGATTTCTGCGCAAGTTTGTCTGGAGCTGAACAGAACCAGTGTGATCACAATCACTGTGGGCTGAGCTGAAGGTAAAATATTATCCTGGGATATCCTGTGTCCCTACCTGGATGCCAATCAGGTTGAGGCAGTGTGCAGGGTGAGACTGTATGCAAGTGATACTTCTTCTGCACAGAGAGGGTGTCTTTTTGTGAACTGCCCCCTACTCATTGTGCTGGTGGTCGAGAACAGCCCCGGTGCCTAGTTGTTGCTTCCTCTAACTACCCAAATGAGACAGATGTAGCTAAAGGCACTGGCATGATTTGTAGAAGGCACTAAATATCACAAAACTATTTAAATTTTTTTTTTAAATGATAACAGTTACATGTGCCTTTCCTGAACGTGGTCAAAAGACACTCTGTTTGCAGAAAATAGAAGGTATCTCAGAATGGACAGACTGGGGCAGGGCTGGAAGACAGAAAACAAGACCACTTCCAAACTATGGCCATGCTTCAATATCTTGATCATCCAAGTTGTTTTACCCTGTGAGATCTCAGTTTTGTAGGAAAAGATTCCCAGATTCCATGTTCTTCTAAGGCCTAGCAAGGCAGCATTATACCTTAACTTGTGCATTCTTCAGCTTCTAGTGACACTTTTGTGTGTATTCAGTTCTATTCCCACTGCAAAGCTGAATCAATCTTAATGCCACAGTTAAATACTGGATGATTCAGTGCGCCATCAAAAATTGCATAAACCACCTATTAGAAGTGTATTAAACATTCAACAGGAAATTGACTTTTCACACATCTCCTTGTAGTAAGAATACCTAAATAATATAGCAGTTATTAACCAAATTATTTGAACTTACTTGATTGTACAACAATGTGATGATGATTTTGTGACTGATGATTTTGATGAATAGATTGTAAGTATAAAGTACACTGAATATGTTTGAAAAGATGGGTCTTGTTTTCCATGAGCAAATGACAACGAAAAGTTTGCTGTGTTCTTTAATCACCACCAGGATCTAGAATCTCAGACCTGTGACCTTTTCTATGGGTGGAAGTTCTCCTTTCTAGTCATCACAATTTCAGTGACAACTTCAATGAAACAAATTCTGTGCACTTCACACTAATAACACTGATTTACTTGGCCAGATTTATGCCAAGGAGAGAGAGAATTTTTCAGATATGTTAAATTTTTTGAACAGACCTGAAAGATCGTTTGAATCCCGAGATTATAATATGTGTCCTGAGCGTGGTATGATTTCCTTTACTGGTGGAGTAGGTTCATTGGTTTATCATTTCTCGCACACAATAGCGGAAAACCTAATTGTTAATCTATATGTTACTCTCATCTTCTTATGACATGCTGGACAGGAAGCCAGCTGTACTGGTTTAAGATGTAATATAGTTTATCAGGGTGCTTTAAAATGTCTGACACCATTTTGACATAGATACTGTCTTTCATGCGGCTAAAATACTGACAGAATAGGTACTTACCCTCTAGAAGGAGGGGATCAGTCCAAAGAGACGATGGGAAAAGAAGTCTGTTCATTGAAAGATACTGCGGGGATACTCTTCACCATTATTCATACACCGGATGAGGATGCAGATACTAAGGCCAGAATGAACTGTTCTCATTGTATCTGGTGTTTGTTGAAAACCACGTGGAGCATTGCCATAACTAATGAAGCTCAAATGGAAGCTATTACTCCTCTAGAAGTCTGTTTGCATTTTCAGAGTATTTCTGTGCTTTCATTTTGAAAATACAGAACACGTGGAAAACAGAAGGGATGGCTGGGAGTGGAAAGCATGCCTTGAGTTAAAAGAAATGCAGAGGATATTTGGAGGAATTTGTAACATCATAAGCGAATTAAATATTTGCCTTGTATTGCCAGTGTGTCTGTGGAGAAAGACCACCTTGAAAGGGAATCATGGTCCTGTCATTTTCATCCAGGATGGTTTTTGGTTTTGCAGTAGCTGAACAGTGCCCCGGCTGATTTGTCCCTAACGTGTTTCAAGGGGTACATTTGCTTGTCCCACCTTCCCAGGGATAGTAAATATTAGTATAAAGGCTTCCCTTGTTACTGTTCTGAGGTTTTTACTGAGATGTACAAGTAAGAACTTGTCACTGAGAGCTGGAGACTGTGGGGGAAATACATTTTGGCCATGGTTGAGCCCACCACCTGGAAGATGTTAGAGCCTGGAGGTGGGTTCTCTGTCCCCATTTGGGCTCTGTAACTTTGCTTCACTTTGCCTACACCCAAAACGTGATTTTCAAGTCATGAGAATGAAAGGGAAAACAACATGTGCCCATCAGGAAATGCATTGAAAATGGCTACAAATCAGGTCTCCTGCTGATGCTGCACATCTTGGTGGGATGCAAGGACATTTTCTGACAAGATTTCTGTGATAGTCCTTCACCATGGACTTGAAATGTCTCCCTCTTCTTTTTATGTCTCTGTACTGCTCAGGCTTTAGCACCATCAGAGGAATGAAAGTGTTTAACTTTTAAACACACTGTTGAAATATTAAACAAAGTTTTTCC
>NW_010428468.1:86693-92921 GCF_000710305.1 Buceros rhinoceros silvestris
ATTGTTAATGCTGTATCAAAGCAGGTTTGAAACTGCTTCATAATCTCTTACATAATGTTGTCATGCTGTTCATGTCACTGATGCTATTTCATCCTGATAGCTGCCACCAGTAGGAGGCTCAGAAATGTGATTGTAACCATTCTCAAATGCCTTTTAGATAAATTTCACAGATCACTCTTGGGGATGTGATCTTTCTTAAGTTGCAGTTTTTTAAATGGAATCTGAATAGAATTCTCCATTAAATCAACCCCCTTGTCTGTGCATAGCTACACAGACCATCCTTAAAATAGTTGCCTTATGCTGGAGTAGAGTTAAGGAGCTAGAACACAAACTCTTCCCATGTATTAACTTCTTGCATATAGATGAGTTCAACAATTCAATCCTCTGTGGTATCTTCCACTGCAGCTAACTCTGGTGCAAAATAATCCTCTTGTAACCCAAGAGGAGTCTGAAATCAAGGCATGGCCGCTGCCCCTCCCCCAGTTTCTGGTAGCTGATGAAGGGATTGATTCATGTGGGATTAGGAGATCCTGCTTCATCTGAGTTAGATCAATAACTTGAATAATGTCTTTCCACTTGAGTGGCCATATCAATGTGTGAGTGTGTCTGGATACAGGGAGTCTGTGCTTCTTTGGAGGAAAAAGAAAGAACTCTTCTTCAAAAAGAATCTAGCTCAACCTAGTATGGACTGGAATACACACTGAAATAGCAAATATCTTTTGCCAGTTAGGAAAGTGACTTAGATATGGGCAGAACTTTTCCAAATCCTATCCTTTGAACCTTAGTGAAGGAAAGTCACTGAAGCATATACTGATTTCTTCTGGGACAGACACATGCTTGACTGCCTCTGTGAGGCAGAATGCTTCCTGAAGTTACCCTTCAGGTAAATGTACTTTTCTGCATGATAATTTCTATCTGGAGTCTTTATGAGCCCTCATTTGGAGAATGGTGTGTAAGTATTTGTGTGTTAGAAGATGAGGAGTCAGGGAAGGGAAAGAAAGAGTAAGAAGGAATGGAATAGGGATCCCCCTTCTCCCCATTTCCAATTCTGTAGTGTATTTAAAATACAAGAAAAAACTATAAAACCCAAGATACTTGTGCTGCTGTTTAACCAAGAAATTAAAATCGCTGTGCCTAAAGGCAGGATCATCCTCTTTGAGAAAATGCTGACATTTTTTACTGAAAAGCAGTCATCCTATTTCCTTAATCAAAATCTGTGTAGACATTTTTCAAGTAGTAGTGGACATCTGGAAAGAGAAATGTTCCAGTTTGGGATGACATGGGAAATTTTGATCTAAGAAATAAACAGAAATGCTGTGATCCAAAAGTAGAACTGACAGAAGGGCAGTTCAGAGGAAGTCCATGAATGTAGCAACAGCCAAGGAGAAGGCTGGCTGAGAAGCTGAGAACCTGTGTGTGTAGCTGGACTAATTAGAACAATCATGACGGAGAGATTTCTGTCAGAATCCTAACTGGAAAGCTTTGGCATTCGGTCTACTTTTTTGCATCTCTATCGATACTCATTAGTTTTGCCAGACTGTTTTGATCCAGTGACTCAGCTGTACTAGGTATCTCCCTGAGTATGAAATAACTAGCCAACTAACTGTTAAATCTAATCTGCTGTCCATGAAATCCGGTAGGAGGACTTCTTTCTAATTCTGTAAGGTGCTGGCACAATTCCAACCAGACTAGCCTGCTTGAAGGCTGTGAGTGTCCTACACAGCTTGCCAAACAAAGATGGGAGCTTATGTCAGACTCGGGTCTTGTTGCTTGGGTGTTTAGCTTTTCTATAAAGCATTTTTTTCTCTGTTTTCCCTTTAGCTTTCCCTGCTTTGTTATTTCTGCATTGATGAAAGGATACTCAGGTTTTGCAGTGCAAAAACTGTACCTACTGGAATTCCAGTTGTCTGAGAAAGAGAGGGGTGTATTTACCCTAGAGGGATGTGATGGAAACCGGGTTATCAGTGTTCCTGCTGCATGCAGAAGCACTGTTTGTAAGCTCATAATTATGCACGTGAATATGGATTTATAGGATCAGGGCCTTAAAAACTGAAAAGTGCTTTGGAAGGTTCTTGGGAGGTACTGATCACAGCTAATCGTTAGTGATAACGAAGTAAGATCTCGTCTACATTAATGATAGGAAACTTTTCACATTGCTTAAGGAGAACAAAAATAACAGGATCATTAAAAATAGCAGTGAATTTTAAAATGTTCAAAACACTGAACAGATTATTCTAGCTGTTACCATACTTCAAAGCCTGATACTTATGATTTTTCCATCTAAATTTCAGTTTTTGCAGAGGAAATTCATGGAGAGTTTTATTTATTCAAGGTTAGGATGGTCTTTCTAGCTCCAGCAGAACAGTGCTTCGTTGGTAGCCTGCTGTTGATCACCAAGGCGAGTGCCAGCCTCGCAACTGACTCCTTTCTGCACACGTGCAGGGAAAGCACAAAAGCTTCTCAGGCTTATTCAGGCTATGCCTGTGAATCAGTCTGGAAAGGGTTCTTCTCCTTCGGCAATCCTGGTGATTAATTAGCTAGCATGGATCTCTGCAATAGCTCAGTCACATCCAACAAGCGGTGTCACATTCCCTTCCTAAATGACGTTACTGCAAATGTCCATGATGTAGCAGCAGGTTCCTCCAGTGAAGTCTTTTACTGCTGCAGAGATTACAGAACATTTGCTGTTTTCATTTACTAGCAGGCACCAGAACATCTCAAACAATTTCAGCTGTAAGACTGGGGAATACGTATATAGTTTTAGGATATATTGGAGACTTCTCTGCACTATTAAGGATCAAAAAATCAATATATGCAGGATCAAACTGGACTTAAAAGATAGATATTTTAGAAGTTATATTTTACGACTGGTAATTCAGTCTTCCTCAAAATGTGAATCCACTGCTTATTCTTGTCTGCTACTGCTTACTTGCAAACACCAATCTCTCCTCATGCAGCTAAATTGTTTGGCTTTAATTGCACAGGGCAGATATTCCCCTAAAATATGACTCACGGCTTCCCCACTTTTTGGTACAGCAGGCCCCTGCCTTAAACCTAATTCTCCAAATGCTCATATCTGGGAAGAAAGTCATCCTATCCAAGAATCTGTGAACAAAAAAAGAAAGAAAAAAAAAAGGGGGGGGGGTGTTAATTATTGAGCAATGCCATTAAATTATTGGCTCATAGTAATGTCCTTTGTATTTGTGCCTGAATTCTGAACTGGCTGGCATGTCATCCTTGTAATTTCGGCATGTACTGAGTCTCAGCAGGATTACACCAACCTCAGCATTTAAAAAGGAAGTTGCCTTTAAAACCTTGGATGTGGTGCTGGTACTTCAGAAAGTGAGGTTTAATGTAGACGTTTTCTTGGGTGTATCTCCTATCGACGCCTGGCTTGCCACGGCTTGTCAAGCATGCAAACAAACCCTAGACAGCCCAGTGCTTACTCTGCAGATACGGCTACAGGTAACTTGCTATTATTTTCCTGGTGGTGCGTTTCTATAATGCTTAAAAATTTTTGTCTGTGGTAAACTGCTGCTGTACTTGATCGTAGTGCCCTTGGAAATCCCTTGCTTATCTTTTAATAATATGGAGTACCAAACCGGAGAAACAAGAAGCAAAGAATGTGTGCAACCCCACGGCAAGTGGTGTGCTGGGACCAAAGCTGGGAAGCGACCTGGGGTCCTGTGTATTCTAAGCCAATATTTTCCTGAGCAAACTGCATTGCAAAAATGCAGCTCTGGTGTCTGACAGAGGGTTAAAGGACAGTGCAAGAAAAAAACCTATTTCCTGTGTTATAGTAATAATCTTCCTAGATAGAACTGTTTCTTCCTAATATGTTTCTCTGTGGAAGATGGTGAAGATGTTTTTATACTGTGGTGTGCAACAAAGATGCTCAGTTTTAGAGTCTTTATTGCCTTGTTTGACTTCTATTTTTCTTCTTTTTGTTAGTTTTAAAGAAAGTTTGAGATAAATTATTTGGTAATGCTGTTTCCATCCTGGAACTGTTGCTTGTATCTACCTGCTCTTGCGTCATTATCATTAGATCTGTTTACATCCTGATCCACAAATGTCACATGCTGATAGTTATTAAAATTGAAGATAGAGTCAGAGCTGCCTAGCAAAGAAACCAATAGGAGATTGGCCTCTGTGAATGCAGTTCCAGACCAGAGTGCGTAATTCAAGTGGAGATAAGTGACAAAAAATGAAAGGGAGATAAATTCAGTTTCAGTTCAGAGGCAGCATTCCTACTTCAGATGACTCCAGGAGGGAATTTGTTGATTAATTGAGGGGTGCAAAGCATGGCCTCTTTCACTGACTGCTGTGAGCCTGGTAATACGACATCTTGCCTAGACATGTGCTCCTTTCGGTTGCCCTGAGAAAAGCTCAGTCAGTGAAGACAGACATCTCTGACACGTTCCTGTTTGGTAAATACCAGGATTTGGTTGCTGCTCACAGGGGGTGCTTTTCTTTCACAAAATATTTAGGAAGGAAGAAGTGCTTATATGTAATGTGGGTGTTACCATTAGGATATCAGGAAAGGCTAATTTCTGTTCACTACAGGGCAAGGCACTGCTAGAGGAGGGAACGTACAGAAATTCCTGCTCTTGTGCTACAGATGCCTGAGAGGCATGGTGAGCTGGTGTAGAGATGATCGCCTGAGAATTATAGTCCCCTGTTATAAACTCAACCATTATGTTGAATTTGTCTTTAATCTTAAGCAAGACATCTTCATTGCCTTCTTATCTTTTAGATCTTGAATACTGTAAACAGCTGAGATTTGTTTCTGTTGCCTGGTGTGGAATGGATGTTTCTTTTAGCTTTAGACATCACCAAAGATGTCTTTAGAGTCAAGAGGAAGGGACAAGAACTTCTGGGGGAGAAAGGAGTTCAGCTCTTAGGCTGTACTTGCACATGAGCAATCGAGATCCTGACCAACGGGAGCAGCAGCAATCTCCAGCAGATACCTAAACTCTGGGACTCCAGGACGGCCTGTGCAAGGTGTCTTGTAGTGTAGATGAGACAAAAAATAAATAATGTTTTCAGAAGCACGTGGCAAACCCAGTCTCAAAAGTCAGGTATGTATTTCAAAGTAAGCATACAGAAGCCATCAGTGTTCCTGGTAGGACAGCTAAGGAAACTATTACTTACCACCAAGATGACTACCTGTATCATGAGGGATTTCAAACATCCTTATAGAAATTGGTCCATTAAATGGTTTTGTTTTCTAAAATACTGTTTCAGAAGTGAGTTAGGTATTTATTCTTATAGGAGTAGATCAAAAGCCAGGGGAATTGTGGTGTTTAAGTACCTCCTCCTTTTGTAAATGCTACCAGTAACCCCTGGGCCTCAGTTTCCACAGCTGAAAGAAGACTATAATACACTAATGCCTAATGCCTTCCTGTGAGAACTTCGCTTTGCCACAGCTAATTCATGTTCAAAGCACAGTGGGTTGCAAAATTATGATTATTAAAGCCAGTTCTTAGAGAGTGTTGTCTCCTTTGAGAATACTGATTTAATCACATGTCTCTGTGTATTTAAAGTCTGAAGTGATATGATGTGCAAATTTATTCCATGTTTGTGTCTAATGAGTAATTATGAAGTCTTCTCTGTTCTTTCTCTAATGAATAAAAATAAATGGTTTTAGTTAGAAAAAACAAGAGAACATGCTTGACAAAGGAAGTCCACCAGAATCAACTTCTAACTTCCTCTTCTTTTTCCAGATGTATTTTTTCCTTCTTTTTCCCCCATCTTTGTTCTAGTTAGTGCAGACATTTTTTCCTACCCACCAGCTTCTGTGAACAAAGTGACTGAAAATTATTATAATTCTTATAGTTCCCTGAGGGTCAATTATCTGAACTTAGAGTATGTTCCCTAAGAGAAGAGTGGTCACAGGTTTGGTCATTCTAAGTTAGCTTCATGACTTAATTTAATATTGGCACTGCTTTAATATGATGGAAGAGTAGAACCAGACTAGCGAGGGACACTACTGAAGGAACATCTGCTGAGGGCCCTGTGGCTGCTTGCTTAAAGGTATCCATGGTCTCATGTGAACGGCCAGGGATGCACTCTTAGAACATACTCTGTTCAGGAAAACAGTTTGTATGGAGGATGACGTATGCCAGTGAGGTGCAGAGTTGCTGTGCCTTAAAAGTGAAGAACAAAGTTCCTGAGCCTGGGAGTCAGAAACTCACTGCTTAGCTCAGAGGCACCGAATCATCTGCTGAA
>NW_010428468.1:92974-100514 GCF_000710305.1 Buceros rhinoceros silvestris
CGACTCATCGGCTGAACCCTGTTTGAAAACGGGGGTAGATGGCTACCAGCTCAGTGTGGAGAGTGGTTAAGGCCATGCATGCACATACAAGAATCTTGCGGCTGTCCCTTGTATTACCTGACTTCTCATCAAGGCTTTTTGCTTGTGTATCAATCAGAAAATTCCCTGTCTCTTACTCTTGAAGTACATGGATGAGGCTTTATGTTTCTGGTCTTCATTCCAGCAAGGAGAGTAGATGCATTGCGCTGTTGTGTTGCTCCTCTAACGGCTCTCCAGAGGAGCAGGGCAACTGACAGTATTGCATCTGCCTTCTCTCCAAATGTAGGTTTACTCATGGCCAAGTTATTGTCCTTCTCTCTATCCTGGTTCTGTCTACTACTGCAGATAGTACCAATAAAACACGAATCTCCATAGCTACACACCTTTCATAACTTTCATGTCACTATTTTTGAGACCGTGTCCCAAAAGGAAAGAGATTTATAAAAGCAGGGCATGTGAGCACTGCAGATACTGTCGAGTTCCAGCTGCAGTTAAAACAGTCTCCGTGAGACTCTGCTGTCCTTCTGGGACAAAAATTACCAAATGCATATGTATGGCCTCATTAGCAGGGATGTAAAACCAGTATCAGTAGGGGCTGAACAACTTCTACAAAACCACTTTAAAACCCTGTGAGATGGCAGACAAATGTTCTTATTTGTCATTGCTGGCCATGCTGCCTTCTCTCTGTTTTATGGCTTAGGCTGAAAGTAGGTGTACAAGAAAAAGAGAACCTGTCTCTTCCAAGCTGTTTAGTTCTGTATGCAGGACTTCAAGATTCCCTGGGTGAGGATTATGCAGCTTTGAGAGATGGCATCAGAACTCTCTGGAGTTAATACAGCTGGGGCACAAATCCTCAGCCCAGACTGTGTGTGCACGTGGAACTGGAGCTCACGTGGGCATCTTGTTTTTTGGAGAGGAAGAGAGAAGTTTGTGTTCAACTCAGGCTGAAACCAGATTTAAGAAAGAAACAGAAATTCACCAAACACCTCTGCCTCCCATTTCCTCAGCTGTCAACAATGTTTTGGCCAGCTTGCCTAATAACAATTTTGATCTACTCTTAAGGAGAAGATTCGAAGGATTGAAGCGCTCTTTTGGGAAATGAAAAATACTCTCAGGTCCAGTGAGAGCTGATTTGATCTCTCAGCTTCTCTGTTGAAATAAACTAGGGCATGATGTTGTGAATTACAGTGTTACCACTAATAATGTTAACATTATTAATATAGTGTCTGTAATTCGCTGCATCCTGTTGCATTATTTCATCTCTATAGATTCTTCTTGTTGTGAGTGTATTTGTTTTTATGTTGTATTAAATTAACCCTCTAAGAGGTCCAGCACTCTTGGTATAGTCTCCAAAAATAGAAGTGGAAGGATATGAGAAAAATCTTGCGGTATCACAGTGGGTCTCAGATCTGCTGGTTTGTGCAACCTCTTTTGGGCAGGACATAGTAATTACGTTTTTGTCAAGGTAGCAGTTTTGTTGTTCTTACTGATTATCTGAAATAATTTTTGCTTCTGCAACCTGCCAGATTTTGTTAGCAGACTTGTTTGATTTGTGTAAACACAGAGATGTGACCTGAAAGATAGTTTTGGCTCCACTTTTTGACACTGGAATGATTATCTTTTACCAACTTTATTTTGTATGAATGCATTTAACCTTTATTTAATACTAATCTCTTACCTTAGGCAGCTAAGGCAAGTAGAGTATTGCGGGTGTGTGTTAAAGTTGCTGTTGAGATTTTCGTACCTTATCCAAAGGCACTGCAGGCTGCGGTGTAAGGCAGGTACTTGGAAGCTTTGGAACCAGCTGGTCTGGAGGTAGCTGATGCTGGTCTGTGGCACCTTCCTGAAAATATGAATGTAGTCCATGTCTCAAAGCTTCTGACCTCCTGAGCCCTTTAATTTGGAAGTGGAGTTAAGGATGAAATTTAGAACAAATAGTAGTATTTTTTAGCATTTATTTGATTTGAAATGTTTACGTATGTGTGGTAGTGTATGTTTTCATCACTGTACCAAGGTGATGCAATCATGAGACATTTTGTTTTTAAAACAGGTCAGGCCTATGTTTTTGAAAGCCTACTTGGAATGAATTTGAAATTATTCTGAAGGACATACATTTTCACCCTTTCCCACCTACTTGTTTGGCATACTCCTGACATTTTCTCATGGAAAGATTTTCCCATAGAAAATTTCTCACCTACAAACTTTCATTGTTGCTGGGAACCTGTACTGGAACACAGATCTACGCTCCCTTTTGTGGGAGAAGGGCTGCTTTATCAGATGAGACCTGCTACATGAGCAGCTGTAGAAAGGACAGAGGCAGCTTGTTTCTGTCAGTACTACATCGTGAGACAGCCAGCTTGGAGCTTCAGACCCAACTAATTCCTAGGTTTTTCTGACGGATTGTTGGAAAACCCTATTCCATGGGAAGCTGTCATTTGTGTATTTTGTTTCCTCCTAAAACATTTAAAAATTAACCTTTCATTTGGAAAGGGTTTCTATTTTTTCATCAGATCTGACTGTAATATAGACTTTCTGCAAAGTGACGACAATAATTCAATTTTCACTTTCCTAATGTTTTTTGTTTTTCTCTGTACGTACATATTCTCATATCACATTAACTTTCGTAATAGCAAGTTTCTTCTTTCTTCTTCATTTTCCTATTAAACTGTTTGGGCTGCATGTAAAATACTGCATCTTTAATGTAAAAGTAGGTAATTTTTTAATTTCACTGCATCTTTTCCAAAGTGGGAAGAACTCCTAGTAACTTTCATGGACCAAATTATATGAGATGATACATACTGGAAGCAGCAAGACACGAAAATTGAAATATATATATATATTCTATTGAAAAAAGGGCCCTGTACACTGCATCTTAAACTGAACGTGGAGTTCCAAGAGGACATGGCTTGCTGAGAGCTAGAGGTGTCTTTGGTGTTTGCGCTGGTTCTAGATTTGAAGCACAAAGGAGTCTGTTCCCTTTAACCCATATGAGTGCAAAATTCATGAGCTGGTAAGGTTTGAAGACTCTGCTAAAGCAAAATGGAAAATGCAAGACCAAGTATGTGGAAGATCCCCCAAAAGCCTGTTCTTAATAGTAGGTTTCTGTGCATTATATGTACTTTTCCTCAAATGCAGGTTTTCTTTTAAAGATATGAAAGTCACTGTGGAAACCTGGTGAAACAGCTTTTAAACTATCAGCTAAGTATAAAAGTCTGTTTCGAGAAGAGCTAGTGACAAATCAGGTGAATTAATTTGGATCTTCTGAGAACGGCGGCAGCAGCAGAACTAGAAAAAAGGAGAGAACAACCTACAAAAATTAGTGTCAAATAACAGCCTTTGTGTTCAAAGGAGTCAGTGGGACTGTTTCTCTTCTGCAGAATCTAATAGTTGAAGTTTCATTAATGAAACTTCCTGCAGTGTCTTTAACAAGCACAAAACTTGTAAGGAGAGAGATCTAACATTCAACCAGGTAAAGCTACTTTTTCTACGGAATTAAGGTTAGAGCCAGGAAGAAAGTTTTCTTTACTGCTCATTCTTGTTTATGCATACTGTATTTCCTATATTTAAAACAAGCAATCAATGTCTTCATTACTCAATTCTTGCAGGAGAAAGAGCATTTCACTACCTCCACTTGAACAAATAAGAGCTAAGTGGAAACCATCCCAAATACCTTTAATAGCGAGCAGGACTGATCTCAGAAGTAAACAGCAAGGTAACTGGAGAATGGTTGTCAGTTGACTTCATCACTCTTTTCCTGAGCTGAGTTTTCTCCTGTTCCAGTTTGACTGCAACTGCAGCAGGAACCAGAAATGCTAAGGACTTGATGTACGTTGGGAGTATGGCAAGAAGTCCTCATTTGCAGACAACAATGACTCATAAAGTAAATGCCATGATGCCCAGGAATTTTGCATCTTTCATTTATGGTTTGATTGCTGTTATCATTATTTGATAGTCATAGGCATACCAGGATGCCACTCCGCCTTCAAAAACAAAAAGAAGTGAGCTTGAAGCAAATTGCCTCACACATTGGGAAGTTCAGGCTTCTCACCAGGCTCGCTTTTCCTTTTGGATGTGATTGGAGAATAGAGTTTTCCTCACAGGAGAAAGTGTTTTGAGGCTTCCTTTCAGCACACATGAGGATGAAAGTGAATCCCTTGACTCTACTTGTTCTCTATATCCCTTCACTGCTTCTCTGCATCATTCACTGTCTTTTCCCTTTTCTTTCAAACGTGTTAGTATCTCTCTCATGCTATCTTATGAAACATCCCTCACACCCCATCTGCTTCCATCCCTGTCACTTACTCTAGTGTTCCTGCCTCCCTTTGTGTTTCAGCTCCTCAAGCACACTATGTCATGGCGTAACTACTCAGCTGTTCATTTCCATGAGCACGTTGTGTCTGTCCTCTACTTGCTCTATGGGCTTTCTGCTCAACGCTGAGCAACCCTATCCCAGCTGCTCTTAGCATCCTGAGCCTACACTGCCTGAAGCTCTAGGTTAAAGGCCATGTTTCACAGCTTTGTTCCTCAGGATTTTCTTACTGAAAGGGTGGATTTTCTGTTCATCAGAGATAGAGTTTACATCTGAGAGTGCAAAGTCAATATTTCCACCTTTTTCTCTGCCACACAGATCTAGGAATTGAGGAATACCTCTAAAAAATCTTCGCTTGTTCCTCCACTGCAAGGTTTGTCTCTCTTATTTGATTGTCCCAGAAACCCAAAAGGCGCAGAAGACCTTAGCTGTATCTAGACTCATTTTCCAGTTACAAAGGAGAAGTGACACAGGATATAGGTCCCACCCTGCACCTTTCCTGCTCTGTTTTTCAGAAGCATTGTCAGTGTTGCAGCTTGTGGTGTTCTATACTGAAGATTTGTACAAAGAATGCTGGGAAGGTCATTTGTTTGTTTTGGTGCTGTCAAGAGTTTGTGACAAGTGACATGTTTAGTGGGGTTCTCAGGCACTTTTGGATGCGCATTCCATGGTGGACAGTGTTTACAAGAGAAAGACATGGATGAGTCAAATTGTTCAATCACCAATCTTTAGGTTCACAGGTAATGATTTCTAGTTATGCTGCTGCCTGCTGTTTGGGCATGAAGCTTTGTATTTTGTGGGAGAGAATACCACTAGAATAGCATAGCATGGCCAGCTGAGGAGCAGTGTGGAGTCTTTTCCTCCAGTGCGCTGCAGACTCACCTCCAAAATTTTCATCCATTCTATTCAAAGGCTGAGTCAGAGGGGTTCAACATCCAAAACCTCTCTTGGTCTTTTTCTGTTCTTCCCAGTGCCTGTCTTGCCTTTAGCAGGAGGAACTTCAGCTCTGTTATTGAGGTAGCGGTCTTTGAAGACTCTGCCATCTTGTGGTAGTCTTCTCTGTGGACTGTTCCTTTAATGGGTTACCCCTTTGGCGAGGTAAACTGAAATTGTATCGTATGTGATTGTCCCATGAAGAAGGTAAAAGCTACAAGCTAGAGGTTGGAGGAAGTTTGTATTATTGGAAGTCGTATTATTCTCTCCACATTGCAGCTGAGATGCTGAACTGTGAGAAAGTGAAATAACATGCCTGTTTCTTTACAGTGAGCACTGGTCAGGAACGTGGACACAACTGCCTCCTTTCAGCCCTAAGCTTTATTTTCTGTGCTGTTTTCTCTCCCTCCAATAGCTCGGGTTTTTTCATAAAGAAGGAAATATCTTCTGCAGCATTGCAATAATACCTATCTGAAATTTTAAGAAAGGCCATACCCAGCTTTTCCTGCCCAATATTCTTGGCACTATGACATCATAACCCGTGCCTATTCTGTCACTAAAACAAATGTATGGAACAGTTCCACCGCTCCTCTTTAATTGGAGCTAGCTTGTTTCAAGGAGCTGAAGAGGCAGACTACTCACAAAGGTTAGCATGGAGAAATATATCATTGTCTTGCAGGATGTTCTAAGTGGGTCTCTTGAGCCAAGAGAGGTCAGAGTTTATTCAGCAGCAAGTTCCACTGGTATGGATCATCAATAGTGTTTCTTACACAATATATCAATGCCTGGCAATTACGCTTTATTCTCTACAGAAATTCTACACTTTTTCTCAGGAAATGGTGCATGTTTTTAACTCTTCATTGTCCTTTCCAAGCATAATTCTCAGCTTGTTTGACACAGAAGCATAGATATGAGACAGCACTGTGTGTTGTTGAGCAGGGTTTAGATGAAAAGTCAGTTCTGCTGTAAAACCAGGACTTCTTCAAAAATGAAGTTAATTGAGAGTTAGTTTTCAATAAAATCCTGTGGGGTTTTTTTATTATTTTTGTGTTTTAGAAAACATGATCTTGGAGGAATAGAATGTATGATAGTTTTTAAAATTTCTAATGGGAAAAAACCATATTCTTTTACAGTAAGAAATGAATTTTTTTTCAGCAGCTTAATTCATGTTTCAGTGAAATTGATGAACTAGGGGTTAAGGAAAATTCAGGAAGTTTTTTATCAGTTTGGTGAATGAACTCAGAAGAATGAACCTCTCTTGATTGCCAAACTAAATGTGGTTGGGCTGTCCTGGCTGAAATGACTCTGAAATTCCAGCTGCTGGAACCTCCTGTCTGTAGAAATGAGCTTAAAGTACCTGAATTGAGGATGGATCCAGTAAGTGCCAAACATGGGCAGTAAATCATGAGCTCTAGATCACTGAGCAGCCCTCAGGTTTCTCCACAGTTAAAGGAGCACTGAAAAACAGAGCAGGTAGTAGAAAAAAAACCCCCACCAACAAATAAACACAAAAACCCCCCAAAAAAACCCAAACCAAAAAACCCCACCCCAAAATAAATCACACAAACAAACACTCTCCATTGATTATTGAGTGGGGAAGAGACAAGTTTTTTTCAAAAACAGTTGTTGTTTCTTTATACAAATAATACTCAGTCTCCTCTTCCACGGGCACCCCCTTGCTGTGGGGAAGGAGCTTGCGTGCCCTTGTGAGGTTGAGAGCTGTGCTGGTGGTGGCATGTGCCTCCGGTGGGGTCTCCCCGGCCCGACAGGTCTCGGCTGAAGGGTCAGACACAGTGTGTCCACGGGCAGGATGGGCTCACTAGCCTTCGGGCACCATCCTAGGAGAAGGACAACTCTGACTCCAAACCCGGGCAGATGGAGCTCGTTTAGCCCTGTAAGGCTCCATCTAAGAGAAGGACACTCTGACCAAACCTACGACCTGAGGACTTCGCTGTCACCATCCAAGCTCACCAGGCCCTGGCAGATGAACCTCAGGTATTAAGGGTGGAGCCAGTTCCGCGCACGCTGCGCCTCACCTAAAAAATCCACCGCGCAGCCCCGAAGGGTGCACTCATGTTTGCAAAGCCCTGTAGCGACAGGTGAGAGACAAAACAGCAGGTGGAAAGTTGTCACTGGAAGCTGCAGACCCAACCCTGCATGCAGGCGGTTCAGGACATTGGTCACTCGAGACTGACCCAGGAGACGACATGTGAGAGACAAAACAGCAGGTGGAAAGTTGTCACTGGAAGCTGCAGACCC
>NW_010428469.1:0-14474 GCF_000710305.1 Buceros rhinoceros silvestris
GAGCTGGGACCCTCGGGCTCGGGGGCAGCGCCTGACGCTCCGCGAATTGAAGAATATCTCGTGTTGTCCTTCAGGGCTGTAAATACCTGCCTTAGGGCAGAGAGCGGCTGACAGACGCCTCCTGCTGAGGAGAGAGCTGGGACTCCGAGGGCGCGTCCTCCTTGCCTGCCTCCCACCCTCCCTCCCCCGCCGGACGCGGGTTTCCTCAGGAGCCGGAGCTGACGGGAGGAGGGGGCCACCGGTTACCTTCCCCGGAGCCCAAGTCGCTCCTTCTCCCCGGAGCGGCGAGCGTGCGGCTGGCGTTTCAGGCCGTAACCTGAAGTGAACAAGCCATGGCGAGCGAAGACAAACAAGTTGTTCAGCCAACAGGTGACGATGGAGGAGGAGGTAGTGGAGGAGGAGCGGGAAAAGGAGGAAATGCTGCCGAAGGGGGAAATGTGCTGCAGCCTTTGAATCCAGGAGTCCCCATCCGAGGTATTAAGATGAAATTCGCTGTGCTGACTGGACTGGTGGAAGTCGGTGAAGTGTCCAACAGAGACATAGTCGAAACTGTGTTTAATCTGGTAAGTCAGTTCCTAGAACAGCATGTGTGTACAGAAGAATCCCATGCTTTTTTAATGTTGTTTTTCTGTCAGCATTTTTTTACATGTTCGCATTTTTTTACATGATCACACTTTTACCGTAATAGATTTTACCTAGGTACTTTTTATTTATGGATGGCAAAAGCTGAAAATAAAGTATACAAGCCTTTATATATATACTTAAACTTGAAACAGCTCTGAATAGCATCCTGCTTACTTTGCCTCAGAGAACTTGTTGCTTTATTGAGAACTGAGAAGTGTTATGTTTAAACATTCAACAGGTGTACTAAACAAGAAAGTTAAATGTTGATTTAGTAACTCAAATTGTCATCAAAACACACACATTGTTGTTTTAAGCCCAAACAACTTTTCCCATGAAGATGTTTATGTCCCTTTTTGCTTCTCGTTTGCTTTGGAAGTAGGCAGTACTGTTGTGTCAGCAGGGAGTGGAGGTGTCAGGGAGCAGTTCATTCAAATGCTTTATCTTACTGTGCGTATTGGGAAGAGTAGTGCACGGTTTCGATGTCCTTTTTTTAGTAATGAGTTAGCTGCTATGTTTTGAATACAGTATGGATGTATTTAACACCTCATAACAGAGCTCACTAAAATTTGAGCATAAAACCTTTCCTGTTGAAGCTGCAAACATAATATATACCGTTGAACTTCTTGAGCTACATTTAAAACAGCTAGGATAGTTGTCAATGTTTGCTTGCTGAAGGAGACCGAACATTAGGAGAAAAACTGTCTTTAGGGTTACAAAGATTCTGTGCTATTATCAGAAATCTCAAAACATCTCTAAAAATACTCATTGTTCCTCCACCTTCCTTTTAGTGAGCACCTTTGGCTTTAGAACAGTGTGGTTTCTGACAAACCAGGAAGTGAGAGAGCTTGTAGTAGTACAGAGCCTGGGAACAAAGAAAGCTGATGCAAAAGCCATACGTGTTTTTTAAATGCTATTTGCATTTCAGTTACTTTGTTAGGAGTAGTCTTTGCTACGTGCAAGTTTCAACGGACACTAAGTACTTATGCGTGCTCTGTCTGTTTAATGTTTTTTGATATTATCTTCTTGGGTTATGATAAATGTTTATTTTTTGAATATTTTCATATTACCAGAATGTAGTGCTCTAAATGGTTTGGATGGAAGTTTCAGTACAGAGGAATTGCAGTACAGGCAAAAATGAAGTGCAGATCAGAGGTTTTCATGGATGCTTCAAGTATCAGAATGTGATTTAAGTTATTTAGGGTCCACTTGACAATTGTCCTTGACAAAACTCTGTGATTGGATATATGGACGTGAGGAAGTTCTGGTAAATAGTTTACGATTTAGGATGCTTGTGTGAGGGGAAATTGTTCATCAGTGTGTTAAATTTTACTTCGTTTCTAGCATGATCTTTTGAGTGGTGTACTGGAGTTTTATTTTATGGCAGCAGTGGAAAGGGGTTCAGAATTAGTTAAGAATGTAAAAGCTCATTGATCCCGGGATACCTTTTCTTCTCCAATTTGGACAAGAGCAGAATGAAAAATTCAGTTTAATTGAGAAAATTCTCTGTTTTAAGATCTGAGATCTAGAGAAGGTCTAGAGAAATATGTCCTGAGGACTGCATTCCCCTGCCTCTTCATTTCCCAAACGAGTAGGGGAGAGTTTCTGGACCTGGAAATTTTTGAAACTGCTTTTAAATTTTTTCTGCAAGTGAAAAACATCCCTGACCTTTCCAAGAAGGTTCCCCAACCATTCCAACACTCCTTCCTACAGTGCGAGAGACCAAAGGTCATGGTCCTGCACCACATAATTTTATCAGAGCAATAACAGTCATGGCTAACATGAAACAACCAATAGTGTAGTAGTAAGGACACTTTACATGGATTATGTGAGAACAAAATCCAAATTTTTGGGCAATATTAAAAAAAAAAAGTCCCTTGAGTCCTGGGAAGTATCAGTTACTGGTGACTAATTTGAGAGGAGAAGATAGATCGATGTTCTGTGGCTTTGTTAAAACTGGAATCCTTAAAACTTAAAAAAAAATTCAAACCAGCAACAAACTCATAGTTATTGTTACAGAAAGCATTTTATGGATTTTTTTTTTTTTTTTGTGGTGAAAACTGTTAAGATGACTTTTTAGATATAACTTTCGGGGATGCAAGGTCTGCCTACAAAGCCATACTTATCCGTCTGTCCTTGAGTTCTGCCTCTGTTCAGTCGTTAGCTGTAACCTCTTCATTTTTTCTGAAATTGCACTGACCAGAATTTAAGGTGTGGTTAAGGAATTTAAAGTATTGGTTAGTGATTCTTAGCTATGGCTTTTCTGGTCATTTTTTTCCCAGTAGCTTTCAGAGTGAGTTTACTCGTGTGTGTGTAGGTTCGGTTGGGGGTATGAAAATCATGGTGTGATCTGTTGTTACTAATGGGGTTAAGCTCAACATATGCCCTCCTACTGGATTTCATTCAGTTTGGTGACTCATATCTGCACCATCTCAGCGGTGTTAGCAGAAATCAGCTAACTGGCTTCTTGTACTTTGAAAGGAGGAAACTTACGGTATTTGGAGGATTTTTTCGTTACTGAAGTGACATATATTTAAGCTAGAGTGGAAAGAGGGTTAGGTGTATCTGTAGAAAGGTGTATTTAAATACTTACTCTTCATAGCGTAACCACCCTCAAACGTGAAGAGTTTATTTTTTAAAAACGTTGGTTAGCTGACCTGATTTGTATTTCTTGAGCAGACATGCTCTGCAACCTTGCTGTAGCATATGGAGGTTATGGTGAATTCCCTTGTCGTGGCGGGTCAAGAGAAGCCCGAAGTGCTGTCTTGATATTCCTCATCTTTAAGGATTTAAGAGATGGTTATGCTTTATATACAAAAGACTCAGAAGGTCAAAAATCTAAAGTGTACAGTAATTGGCTTGCTGCTTATTAAAGAAATGGAAGCTTCTGTATTCCTGATTGCATGAATAAATAACTTCAGTCCAGCAGTGTTGGATCTTGGAGCTGAGAACCACCTACAATATTTTCTCTGTCCAGCAGTGTAACAGAGTGCTTGTAGAGCTTGCTTTTAGCATGCATAAAACCCCAGTAGTCTCATTTTATTGTCTTTGGAGATTTTATTCTTAAAAATTCTCAAACTGTTCTGCTTTATTTTGGTCAATGTGATTTGAGAACCTAGTGTTCTAGCCCACATTAGATACAGCTTTGTGAATTTCAGCACTTGTTAAAATTGAGAAAGGAAGATACTGACTTCAAAGAAGCTTATTATTCCGTGACAAACTTTGAAAGCACGTTCTCATTCAAGTATTAATCTGTTTTGTTACTTTTCTGACAGTAAGCTAAACTATGGGTATATATTGCTCATGCATTGCGAATTGTATTTTTAACTGACTTTGGGCAGCAATAACTCCTTGAATTTCCTTGTTTCCTTTGTGTACAAATCAGCCAAATTCCTTACCTCGTATCTGCTCCCCGCTTAGTTTATTAAAATAAAAAGATCTCCTGATAGGACAAGATGAAATTTAAGCTTCTGTAGTCCTGATTGTTTGAACAACTAACTTCAGTCCAGCAGTGTTGGATCTTGGAGCTGAGAGCCACCTACAAACTTAGCGTGCCTAAAAAACCCAGTAGTCTTATTTGTGCAGGTTGTATAGCCTTCAGAACAGGATTCAGTCTCTACACCTGAAAACTTTAGATCATAAAAATCTTTAACGCTAGAGCATAATACTGTAACTTTATGTATTTTTAAGTTTTGCTAATTGCTGAATTATTTCTACTACTCTGTCTGAAAGTTTCTTCATTAGTAGGAGGTGATCTGTTCTGAAGGCTGTACAACCTGCATTGGAAATGTAGGAGGTCCTGCAAAATCTTCTCTAGATTAAAATTCTGGGTGGAGCTTCTGGTCTACTCTAAACAGGCTTGTCTTGTATTGTATTTCGAAATTGTCTTTGTTCCAAGTTATTGCAAGTTTCTTGTTCACACATAAAACTTAGGTCACTAGGTATCCTTGTCTGCCCCTAGGAAAAGGGCTCTCACTGCCAGGTGTTTTGTTCATAATGGATGCTGTATGTGCAGGGGCCAACTATGCTGCGTTGTTGGCTTTGCAGTGGGAAATGGATAATCCGGCAAAGTTCTGCTGTGGTTCAAGCAGATGACTGTACAACTATTGTCTTTCTCTGTGGTGTTGGTATAATTCAGTTTGGGGACTTCATGCCAGAATTTTCTCAAGTCTCATTGACTATGGAGACAACAGGTAGACTTTCTGCTCTTCTCTAAAGAAATGCCATGACTTGCTCTAAGCCAATTTTGTTTTAAAAAGCTTTAGCACTTCTAATTGTTCTATTGACTATAACATAGATTCAGTTATTTGTTTTGGTTCCATTTTTTTTTTTCCTCAGTCTGTGTTGCAAAGACTTTTTGTAATGTTCTGTCTGTCTCTGAGGTGAGGAGAATGTGCTGTTGCTTCTGATTCTGTTCATGGATTATAAGGTCCTCACCATGAGTCCCCTAGTGAGGAAGTGCAAATGAGAAAGAAATTGTAGTTTTTATCACCTTTGGAGGAAAAAATAATGGGATCTCAGGAGCAAATACTAAAATTACTTTAAAAACTTCATTTGTCACCTCTCCCACTTCTGCCAGACTTCACTAAAACCACAAATGAAATTCAATGTAACTTTTAAAAATTCTTACTGTTTACTTTCCTTGTTTCTTAGTGTTAAAGTAACCTTCTTCCCCAACCCACTTGGCTTGTTTATAATGGAACAAATCTGAGATAAATGTCAGGACTGACGCTCATTTGCCTTCTGGTCATGTGCCCTCTGATCCATTGTTATGGCTTCTGTACTGTAAATGCTTTATCATTATTCATATTGAAAGCTAATGGCATCACCTGCTGATAGAACGGGTTTTTAATTTGGTATGAATGCTTCTAAACCAGTAGTGCAATGGATTTTATGAAGTAGAAATTCCCCTTTTTCATTTCTGGTCGCAGACTTTTTTTACGTGTAACTCCTTGTAGAAAACTCCCAAGTTAATGCCGATGGACTAACTGTATTACAGTAGTAAAAACGCACCATTACCTAACTGTATGCTTTTAGACAATGCTAGCATTTATTTTCTGTATATATTTATCAATGCTGATGACAAGCGAGAGTAAGTATTTTCTAGAGTGGCCATGAATATTGGTCATTTCTTAACACATGCAGTCTTCCCTAGTAAGTTTGCGGTAACGACACCTCTGTCTACAGTTGTCCTAGTTCAGTCACTTCTGTCCATTTACAGTATAGATGATAAGGTAAGCCTGATGATAAGGTTAGCTGGGTCAAGCTGGTAGTTTTTTTTTTTTAAAAAAACACCACAGTAAATTGGACAGTTGTAATGATCATGTGTGATTTTACTCTTGCTGAAAGAGTGGAATTCAGCAAAAGGTCTGTAATGCTTCCAAATCTGTCTCAGTGTCCTTTTTATAAAATACGTGAAATGGAAACTTACTTCTGGCTGGCCCCTTCACAGTGGGAGGGTTGTGCCCAATTTGATGAATGAATTTAGACTCCGTGATTCCAAGTCATCATCATAGTTTTGAAGACCTCTGATTTGGGGTCTGGTAATAGTAAAAGATGATTTTGGTAAGTTTAGCTGACTAAATGAGGCTGAGACTGTACTTAGTTCAAAGAAGCTGAGTAACATGACTCACTTGTCCTTCACCTAAAGTAAGAATTGCAGACCTCCATCTTGTTAGAATGTATTGTGGGTAGTTATGGGTAGACGTACTGTTGAAGTGATGTGTACTGGGTTTCTTTCAGGTTTTGATGCAACTTGGACGTTATTTTTTAGTTAGTGGAAATATCACCCTGCATAGTAAACGTAGGCATTTAGGAAAGTTTTGTGGTCAGTTGAGAAAGGCATAGAATGTAGTGAGTGAGAAGGTAATGGCAGTCTTGAATTAGACATGCTGACAATTTATCTGGACTCTGACGAGGAACTGCTTTGTGCTTTGGCTGTGGTATCAGTTCAATTCTGTGATTGCAATTTAAAACACACTGTAGGACAACAAAATATCGAGGACCAAATCTTAGAACCACACAGGAGAACGTTCGATGTTTCTCACTCTTTTTCCGAGTGGCCAATCTATAGCTTCTCAAGACCAATCTTAAGTTTCAAGTGTCTGTGGAGGCCTGTGAATGACATGCACTCTTGGTTTTCCAGAAGTGTTGGCATCCCATACTGCCATTAGTAGGCTCAATACAAACATGAAGTTAAAAAAGCAAGGCTGAACCAGGCATTTACATATATCATGTCTTAATAATGCAGTATTTGATAGACATTATTAAATTAACAGTCCATTCTACAAGTAAGCATGTTGAAAACGTGTTCAAAGCATACTTTAGAAGTCCCCTGTAGTGAGGAACACGAGTTGAATGACAGATTTTTCTATTTGATGTCCTGTAACAGAGGAGAGAGAATCAGGTATCTATTGTGGTTGCTTTGCTCTCTCTGAGTAGTATTTTGTATCACCTCTGTCAGACAATACTGGGCTAGATGGACTGACCCAGTATTGCGGAGAGCACAGTAACGTGGGTGGCCATATGGACTGGCTCAGGAAAAGCATTTGTGGATTATAGAGAATAGAATTAAGTTAGTCATAAGCATCAGGGAAATAGGTGGATGGTGTGTCAAGGTTGCTACAAAGGCTGACATTGCTGAGTGAGATGAAAATAGATAATTACTTGTGTCTGTTGAAAAAGATTATTGGAGGGGTGAAGCAGAGTATGCAGATTCAAGAGCAGTGTGAGTAAAGAAGTGGCTGTGTTGGATGAATACTGGTGGATGAGGAAAATCAGAGATGAGGTATTTGCTTAATTCTTTTTTAAGGTAGTGCTGTTTCGGTACAATGTTCAGTACTTGGTGGCTAGTCAATTGTACGTTCAGGTGCTGAAGCTTGCTGAGCAGTCCCAGTCTTCTGAAAATCATCAAGGGTGATTTTTTTGTTTTGTTTTTGTGTTAGAATTTCAAGTTTGATGAAAGATAAAAATGAGCTTTCTCTGTGGTTTCTTTCACTATGTGTGTGTTTTTTTTACCACCCATTGGGAAACCTGCAGTCATTCTGAACCGTACCCCACTTGATGTGGTGTTCTGACTTTTTTTTTTTTTTTTTTAACTAGGTGGGTTGGTAACTTAAAGCATTTACATAGCTTCTGTCTTTATGTGGTCATGAAGTGCTTTATGAACCTTAAAGAGGAAGCTTTAATCTGTTGCACAGATTAAATAAGCTGTACCATTCATTGAATGTGAGATAGCTACTTGCTACCTTCAGTGTTTCTGTGTGTAAAACCCTTTAAGAATTTTCTCTGTCAAATTCAGTATTGCATGCATTACATTTATGCATATCTTTTTAAAGAACTTCTATTTATTTTAAATGGGTCAATCTGGAATAAAGTTTTTGTTCATAATCGCTAATTACAGTTTGCTAACTTTCTGCCATTCAAGTGTCTTCCCCAGCCCCTAGAGGCCTTGCTGGCCTCTCATAACATTTTTGCATGATGGTTTTTGGTATTAGCTTGGCCTAATTACTAATGTCCTAATTTAGATTACATTTCTGCTTTAACTAATTATGGATTTTTCTGTTAGACTTGGTATTGTGCTGGAGTATTATGCCTGTCTAAAAGCTACTTTGGTCATTTTTTTTTTTTTCCCTTTGGGAAACCTTCAGGCTTCTTTCTGTCTGATAGCTCTGGCCATTTGCCAGGAATCTGAGGGCTCTAAATAATTTGCTTAAACCAGGATACTGTTGCCACCTGCTTTTTAAATACCACGTGTGGCCAGTGGAGACTGTAGTTTCCAGTATGCGGTGCTCTGTATTTAGAGCAGCTAGTAATCGAGATGCATCCTTGCACAACTGCTGTAACCAAATCTGCTGAATAGTGATGCTGCATGAGTTGCAATTGCACCTTTTCCTGAGATGCTGTAGTCTTTGAGCTGATACCAGAAACTGCTTGTAATTTGTGAAGAGCTCGCATTGCTGCAGTGCTTTAAATTCCAAAGCTTCCCAAGTAGGCATAAGTAGTTTCTAAATAGAAACTAATTTGTGGAGAAGAAAACCTAATGCCTCCCATTGCACTCGATGTCTCTGTAGTAACTGGGGAGCTGGAGGCAGCTACGTCCCAGGCATGATTTTCATGTTAATAGCTGCCTTGAGATGATATTTAAATGAGAATAGCTAGTGGGAATACGATGTGCTCTGTGTGCTCTGAGAGTTTGAGCTGCCAGTCTCTTTACTGCAGCCTGTGCATGAGTAGTTCTGGTTTTGTAGTCTACTTACATCTAGCCAAAAAATTCACCTGCGCTATACAGCAAATTCAGGCTATTTTTGGTGTGACTGAAAAGCTGTAAGTGGATTGTTCAAGCAAATACCTGATCTGTTTCATCGATGCAACTGAAGAAGGTGATGCTTAACTACTGAGTTAGCTTTCCTTTGCAACTGAAAGCCAAAACCAAAGTAACCACTTCGGACTCATCTGTACTAATGGAAGTGTGTTGTGTGTGTTTGAGTCAACCCCACCTCCTTCCTTTGTCATCCGCAGGCGTTCTCTGTGGTGTGCTCAGAAGTTACAGAAACTGTACTGGTTGCTTTCCAACTATGACTGAGGTGGGGGTGCGTGGGGGGCTATTCAGTAGAATATGGTAACCCCCGTTGGTGTAGAATTGCTGAATAAAGGGTCTGCAGATTCTGCAACTTCTAAGTTTTAGTAGTCTAATGTTAGAGAAGTCTTTAGTTACGCTGTTTGTGCTTCTCAGGATTAAAACTGTTGTCCCAAGGACAATTTTTTTTTGCAGGATTATTAATGATTCAGGTGGACCTTGGAATCAAGTAGTGCTTAAAAAAACCCAACCACCACCACCCCACCCCCCCAAGTTCTTTATGCAGAATCATAGACATAAGTTCAAAAACAGGCTAATGAGACAGAAGTAGAGTTGCTGATAAGCTTTAGAACAATGCAGTCATGGGGAGAAGGGGAACCAAATGAGTAATGTTGGTAATGGAGCATGACTGTTAAATAATCAAATGGAAACTATCAGTCCAGTCAGCATCTGTCTCCTGCTAATGTTTTTGTTGAAACTAAGCATGTGATTTGTCTGTAGTTTTGGCTGTGAACTTGATTGAAAAGAACTTGAAAGCTTCCCCACCCTCCCTCCAATGGGAGCTTAGTTACACTGTAGGGTTTGGTTCTAGTGTGTGATCTAGGTGCTGTAGTGCCCAACTTTTGGGTGTCTGATCTGAAGTATGAAACTGAGTAATTATGACTGTATTTTTATAATGTGTTTTGAAATAGCTAATGTGAGATGGGGGACTATGTATGTTTAGTATTGCTGATGATATAGAATGGGAAAACACTGGGATGCTGGGAATGGGTGTTTCAACTGGGATTGCAGAAAGTTCTCCGTCCATTTTGTAATCTACAGTCAAGGGTCACGCACTGAAGCTGTGATGTTCTTAACACTTCAGATTTCCTTGATTTAAATGAGGTAGCAGTGGTGCCCAACTCAACAGTAGTGCTGTGAAGGGGGTTCTAAGGCACGAAAAATGTACCGGTAGCTTCCCATCTTTCTGCAAATCAGTAAATGCTCAGGGGGAAAAGAATGCCTTGTTTTCATGCACATTTCTTGAAAGTAAAGACCCAGTCTTGTGCCATGGTAGATTATCTACTATTTAACCTCACGTGGGGCTGCTGTTTTGTTCTTTGTGTGTTCCTCAGTCTTTCTTCTCTGACCTGCTGCCTTCATCCTGGGCAGCAAAAGTGAATCCCGAGCACTCACTGGCTTCTGTAGTAGGCTGGGCGGCTGTGGATGCCACTGTGTGCTGCAGTTGCTATGAATCAGCTGATTGGCAGCGGTATTGACTTTGGGGTGGTGTTTATTCCATGACTTATCTGCGACCTGGCACTAAAGACTTGTGCCCTTCCTGTGTACTGCTTTTAAAGTGAAATGTATATTGCTCTTTGGAAATTTTGCTGGCTTAGTAAAGTCTCACCTATGCAGGAAATGAAAGCCACCCTGATTTGTGTCCTTAGTAGGAAAAGATTCAAATTCCCATTTGTCAGGAGTGTGTAGCAAAGGTGTTGTAAGTGACTTATAAATGAATTATCTTTAGGTGGAGGGGTTTGTCCAGTGACTGGAAGGTCACCAAAGTAGGTCAGACATTATTTCAAAAAGTTAGAATTTGGATGACAGAAGCTTGGGTTTCTTGCTTCTGGATACTGCTGTCATTTTCCAGAAAAGTTATACTTCTATTTTCAACCAGATCTTTGTCAAGGGTTAGGGCTGGCCCAGCTGCTAGATGAATGACAGATGTTTTCTGTTAACCTGCATCCCTCCTCAGACGGGAAGAGAAAGGAAGTAAGTTACGGATTGGAAAAGAAAACTTGAACAGCTTTAATGAAAATAATAACAAAATGAAATATATACAAATATATACAAAACTGAACTCAACCTTGCTGATGGCAGTCACTGTCACCACTGATGCTGTGGAACAGGTGCTGCTTAAGTCCCAGACTGGACTCAGCAGCAGATGGGAATCAGATTCTGGAACTAAATTCAGGAATGCATAGGTTGGGGTTGAAGGCAGAACGGACAGAGTCCTCTTCAGACATCACCTGTTGAAGAATAGAGCTTGACCCTTGTGATCCCTCAGCTTTATACTGAATATGTTGTATATGGGATGGAACACCTTGTTGGTCAGTGTCGAGTCACCTGTCCTGTCCTGTCTGCTCCTCCCCACAGCTGCAGCCACTAACTTACTGCACCCCACCGTGGTACACAGGGTTTAGCAGTGACCTTGGTCTGCACAGCAGAAAGTACAAGCAAGAGCCTTTCTGCAGACCAGTCCCTGCTAGTAACTGTGGACATCAAGCATTATCACTTGACAAAGCAGATGCTGTCCTCAAAATGCGCTGTTGACTTCAGAAGGTGCAGTCACTGATGGAGCTGAAAAGTAAAGTTACTGAACAGAAGTAGTTCTGTTCTAACTCAAACCAGGAGTGTGCGTAGTACTTCTGTGACCTGTCTTGAGAGAAGCCGTGAGCAAGCTGACAAAAATGTCATATAACATGTCATGTATTGTCTGTGTGTCCCTGTCCTGTCCCTGCTCTCCCCTCCCTCCCTGCCAAAAAAAGAGGGGAGTGGGGGAATAATTTTCACATTGTCAGATGATGTAGATGACCGCAACAAGGAAACTTCTCAGTTCAGACCTTCCCTCAGCTAGGTTTTGTGTGGCAAATTGAAAAGCCTGGAAAACTGGATACAAGAAGAAAGCTGAGGGGAAAAATTTGAAGTTTCATTGAGAGCTAACTGAATCTTGATGCTTTTGCTGTTGTTCTTAGCACTTTAAAAATGGGTATGTCCATTGGGGTTTTTAATTAGATACACTGAGTTGTTGGGATCTCTTTCAATTCCGGTCATATGAATAGAGGTAGAGGCAAAATTTTAGAGGAGCAGCCTAGCTCTGCCCGAACAAATTGTTTTAAAATAGCATTGCACTTGAACAGTTTAGTTTAATCACTGTAACTGTGCTGTAGTAAAACTTGATTATAAATTATTTGTTTCAAATTCAAACTTTTGAAATCAAATCCTGACCCTCTAAATGTCATGGTCTTGTCACTATCCATCATATTAGAAAAGTCATGGCAGGCTGCTGAAGTTACTAGTGACTGGAAAAGAAGAAACATAATCTCCATTTTTAAAAAAAGTGAAAAAGACCCAGGGAACCACAGGCCAGTCAGTCTCACCTCTGTGCCTGGCCACATCATGGAGCAGATCGTCCTGGAAACTATGCTAAAGCACATGGAAAACTTTACACAGGTGATTTGCAACAGTTGACATGGCTTCACTAAGGGCAAATCGTACCTGACAAACTTGGAGACCTTCTGTGATGGAGTTACAGCGTTGGTTGCTACGGAAGGAGCAACTGACATCGTCTACCTGGACTTGTGCAAAGCATTTGATAGTCCCACACAACATCCTTGTCTCTAAAAGGGAGAGATACTGATTTGATGGGTGGACCACTTGGTGGATAAGGAATTAACCAGATGGTTGTACTCAAAATGAGTTGGCAGTCCATGGTTCAGTGTCTGGGTGGAGACCAGTGATGAATGGTGTACCTCAGGGGTCTCAGGTGGGACCAGTGTTATTTGTGAGGGACATGGATGGTAATACTGAATGCGCTTTCAGCAAGTTTGAGAATAATGTTAAGCTAAGTGCTGTGGTTGCTACTCTAGAGGAAAAGGATACCATCGAGGGGGACCTTAACAGGCTTGAGAGGCTGGCCCATGCGAACCTCACGAAGTTCAGTGAGGCCAAGTGTAAGGTCCTGCATCTGGGTTGGGGCAATCTGAAACATGGATACAGGCTGAGTGGAGAAGCAGCCCCATGGAGAAGGTATTGGGGATGTTGATGAATGGAAAACGAGTATGAGCCAGCAACATACACTTGCAGTCCGGAAAGCCATTGGCATCCTGGGCCACATCAAGAGAAGTGTGGTTAGCAGGTCAAGGGAGGTGGATTCTGCCCCTCTGCTGTGTGAGACACCGCCTGGAGTACTACCTCTCAGCTCTGGGGCCCCCAGCATAAGAAAAACATGGACCTGCTCAAGCAAATCCAGAGGAGGGCTCTGGAGATGATTAGGGGGCTGGAGCATCTCCCCTATGAGGACAGGCTGAAAGAGTTGAGGTAGTTCAGCCTGGAGAAGAGAAGGCCCCGGGGAGAGCTTATAGTGGCTTTCCAGTAACGGTTCCAAACTGAAAGAAGGCAGATTTAGGTTAGGTATAAGGAAGAAATTCTTTACTGCGAGGGTGGTGAGACACTGGAACAGGTTACCCTGAGAGGGTTTGGATGCCCTCTGCCTGGAAGTGCTCAAGGCCAGGTTGGATGGGGCTGTGAACAACCTGATCTAGTGGAGGGTGTTCCTGCCCATGGACAGATCTCTTTCAGCTCAAACCATTCTGTGATTGATTCTTTGTTAATTCCTATGGGGAAAAATAACTTCAAAGTACACAAGAATGCCAGAAATATAAGCTAAACTTACATTTGGAGGCAGGGGAGGGAGAATTATTTCAAGTTGGTGGTCATGACTGTTAACGGCTCATGTAAATTTAAGTTTTCTAGGGAGAGGAATGAAGATGCAGATTTTTCAACAAGATTGTGAGGATACATAGAGTAGCAAAGGACTAGAAAAAACCGTACCTGCTGTACAGGGGCTGCCTGCCTTGGAAGCCTTCATGTATAGGACTGCAGGGAATGGGCAGAACTTGAGCCAGTGGTAATTTTGAATAGGTAGTTTTGGATGCAGAGTAAAGTGCCCCAAGGCAACCGCATACAACAGCTACTGCTATTGAAACATACCTTCCTCCTGGGCTGTGCTTTCTGCGCTGCTCCATCGAGATCTTTCACAATTGCTCCTTTTTTCTAATGCCAGCATAAGTCAGTGAGGATTTCTGACTTTGCATTTTTGTATCACTTGTTATTACAATTCACAGTGTAGATTCAATGTTGGCAATAAAAAGCTTGAGCTTCAAAAGCTTTTATAGGTTCATAAGTAAACTATTTAACAGAAATATTTGGAAAATTGACGTCTGTTTGCTTCTTGTGAACTAGTTCGCATGTAAGTCAATGGCATCTTTACTTCTACTGGACTTCAGCACTTGGTTAAATAACTTAATCTTCAAGATTAAGCTCTGAAAATGAGGAGGAATCAGTTTGGTTCCTCAAGATGGAATTTCAGGTTTTTAAAATGAGAACTAGAAAAGATGTTAAAATAATTGAGAAGTTGCTCTCAAGAGTCAATGCCTCATACATTAAGATTACCTGATGTCTTCAGGGATTTTCTTTGAAGGTCTACTGCTTTTTTTTTTTTTTTTTTTTT
>NW_010428469.1:14533-16148 GCF_000710305.1 Buceros rhinoceros silvestris
TGTAGGTTTCTTTGTTTTTTTTTTTTTTTTTTTTTTGCGCACTGTATTATCCTGTGCCCCAGAGACACGTGGGTTCAGTCTTTGTTCAGATAAACTCTTCTAACACACAGGCTCTTGCTGCTTTCAAAGCAGCAGCAAATGTGTATTTTCTACTGGGTGGAGTCAGATGCTTAGGAAATGGAGTTGGGAGCAAGAAAAGGAGGACAACTATGGGACTTCCCGTTTCTCAGCCACACAGGTTATACTGTGCTTCCTACTTGGAAATTGGGGAGAGTTAAGACTAATTGGCTCTAGAGCTGCCTAATTATGCTTCTTGCATTGTTTTTATGGGAAAAAGGGAAAAATGCCTTTGAAGGGAAGAAGGGAAATCATATCAATTCAGACATCTTACAGCTATCTTTATGAGATAGTGTGTAGCTCCATTAAAGTTTCTTTTCTTTCTTCTGCAGTTGCCTCAGCTGAGGAGAGAGAGAGGCAGGCAGGGCCTACCATGGTATAGCCTGATCCAGGTGATATCTGGGATATTGACTTTGCCCTGTTATGTGAGAGGGTGCTTGTTTCTGAGACTCCAGTGACACTTAAACCTTGACTTAAGTTTCATTCCACTGTCCTTGTAATATTTTCCAAAATTTTGATGGCTTTGCTGCTTCCATCAGCCAGTAGTAGCCTCTGTGTGCCTTCTGCTACTGTCTTCATTTCGTATTCCTTCAGCACAGTATTCTTTGTCATTCCAAATAGTACTGAAAAAGACAATTCGGCTTAGGCAGAATGTCCTTTTTAGGGAACTGGACTCTTCTCCCTCATTGTACGTCCAGAGACATGGAAGTATCTCTATAACTTGAAATGTTTAGTGAGTGAGGTGATCCTCGTCATCCGTTACAGCTTTTGAAGCTTGAGAGAAGGAACTGGTCAACGTGCCTTGGAAACAACCTGTTCTTTCAGGAAACAGCTGAAGTTGTTTTCATTTATACATTATATGTGCATTTGTATTACAAAGACTTTTGAGAAAATTAGCTTTTTATTTTTATAGTGTGCTTGTCCTAGTAAACATTCTTACTCTGGAACTGTAACAAGCTGTCCTTCTTATGAAGGGCTAATTTTCCTTCTCTTCTAGTCACCCTGTGTTTTAAGCAAGTGGGATGATTTACTGATTGCATGACAATGAGATAATCTGTAAATACATTTCAGGATAATCTGTCAATGTATTTCAGGTTATATTCCAGGATTCCACTGCTCTTAGCTAAAGTCATGAAACATCCACTGCAGGGTGCTTGGTGCATGTAGGTTGCCATTTACGTGTTTGTTTTCCATTTCCTTGGGCAGAATATATGGCAAAAAGTAGAAACCTGCTTAAAAATAGGAAATTAACAGTTGAAACTGTTCAATGGGAAAACTAGAATGACTGAAAACCAGAAGCCAACTCATTCGAGAACTTCAGTGCAATACTTGCTTGAAGTCTATAAAAGAAGTTGTATGAGTGCAAAATGTTTCTCTTATTTTTAAAAAAGTGAAGAATAACACATAGCAGTAGAGGTAATAGTAATTGTTTTACAGTAAAAAGAGCAACTAAAGAAAGCGTGTTGAAAATACTGAGGTATTTTATATATATTTATAT
>NW_010428470.1:0-4100 GCF_000710305.1 Buceros rhinoceros silvestris
GTGCACGTCTAAGTGGTGCAACAGGTCACTGGATTATGGGTGCTTCATTCTGTCCCCTGCCTCTGCTTTCCAGCTCAAGGGGCTGGGCACTCAGAGAACAACTGGTCTTATCATTAAAGACTGAGGGGAAAACTGCATTCAGTACCTCAGCCTTTTCCTTACCCTTGGTCACTATGTTTCCCCTCACATCCAATAAAGAACAGATATTATCCTTGGCCCTGCTTTTGCTGTTAATACATTTATAGAATAATTTTTTTTAATGTCTTTTTGCTAGTAGCCAGATTAAGTTCTAGCGGGGCTTTGGCCCTTCTAATTTTCTTCCTGCACAGCCTTGCAAAATCCTTATAGTCTTCCTGAGTGACCTGCCCCTTCTACCATAGGCCATAGATTTGCCTTTTCTTCCTGAGCTCCAGACAAAGCTCTCTGTTCAGCCAGGCTGGTCTTCTCTACCTTGCTGATTTGTCATACAGCACATGAGAACAGCTTGTTCTTGTGCCTTAAGGAATTCTCTCTTAAGGAATGTCTTGCCTTCCTGGACTGCTTTGTCCTTCAGGTCTGCCTTCTGAGGGATTCTGTCAGCCGGTTTCCTAAACAGGCCAAAGTCTGCTGTCTGGAAGTCCAAGGAGACAGTTCTACTGACTCCCATCCTTACTTCCTGAAGAATTGAGAACTCTACCATCTCATGATCACCGTGCCCAAGACGGCCTCCAACCACCACATCGCCCACAAGTTCTACTCTGTGAACAACAGGTTTATCAGGGATACTTGCCTAGTTGGCTTCCTCACCATCTGTGTCAGGAAGGTCTCTTCCACACACTCTAGGAACCTCCTGGACTGTTTCTTCTTTGCTGTATTGTATTTCCAGCAGATATCTGGTAAGTTGAAGTCCTTCTCAAGAACAAATGGTAGTGATTGTGAGGCTTCACTCAGCTGCTTATGTCATCTACCTCTTCATTGTGGTTAGGTGGTCTATAACAGAATTCCACCATGATATCTGCCTTGGTGGACTTCCCCTTAATTCTTACCCATGAACACTCAACCCTATCGTCACCATTGTCAAGCTCAAGACAATCAAAACACTCCCTAACATACAGAGCCACGCTATCACCTCTCCTTCCCTGCTATAACTTTGAAGAGTTTATAGCCTTCCAGTGCAGAACTCCAGTTGTGCAAATCATCCCACCATGTTTCCATGATGACAAATTGATCCACCTTGACTTAAAACTACAACTATTTATTTAAAAAGAGTGTTTTCACTTATATATCCCAGTACACAGGCATTTACATGTTTAACTCTTCCTAATATTCTGAAATTACACATGCAAATTCCCACATCTCACAGTGATAGTTACCCATAAATTCAAATGGATGATTATCCTCAGCTGAAGTATCAGGGCAAGAATTCCAAACCATAGCAGACAAGTGTAAAAATTCACAGAAATTAATGAATTGAAACTTCAAAATTAACTGGGCACCTTTGAATAAAATGCATTTACATTTTCTCTACAAAGATGAGTTAATTTATTAGGCATATTTATGAACAGATACTTTACCTTTTATTGCCATTTCTAACTGGCAGGAACTTTCCTTTTTAATCAGTTCTTCCCAACTCATATTGAATGAAGGTGGGAAAAAAACCTGCTCCATAATATGGGTGTGATACCTAACGTCACAGCATACTAGTACATGGAAGTACTTTGTTCCGGTTAGGCATGCTGGATAAATAATTCCAGTTCTTTTCTGATTTTATAGAAGCAGGTGATTATTTTAAAGCAATATATATTCTGTTTCTCTGAAGCTTGCTGCCAGAGCTTGGTAATAAATATGCAGAAGCCAGCAGTAAACATTTCCATGCTCAAACTTTATTGCAACTTTTTGCTTATGACACAGTTCTTTATCCTACTGGGCTTTTTATCCCCTGCAAAGGTTTTAATTAAACAATAAATAACCATCAGCAGAACATAGATAATTACTGAAAGTATATTAGAAATGAAAATTCCATGCTATAACTGTCTTCAAGTCAATGAAAACATTATTGGAGATTTCAATTGCTTACACTTATACTTTTAATCAGTGGCAATGCAACAGTTACTAATAGAGAGAATCTCTGGATGTGAAAAACTTAAGACACAAAGACAGTTTAAAGACTTTTGGGTACATGAAAATTTACCCTTCTTTAATATAAAGACTTTGGGGCTTCTTCATTTGTTACAGTCCTTTTAGAATGCTATTGCTTCAAATCCATTTACTACTGCTGAAGGAAACATAAAACCATACATAATTAATACACCATACACTAAAACCTTACAGCAGAAGAATAGAAGCAAAACACCCCCCACTCCCCACCCTGATTTTCCGAAATTAGAGAAGTGTATTGGTTTTGGGAATTATGGATCATTGTAACTTTAACCCAACAATATAAAAAGGCGGGAAATCTTTTGGAGTCTGTCTGGTTGGTTTTTTTGTTTGTTTGTTTGTTTTTCATCTTCACAGTTCAGCAAAATGTTATTCAGTACCACTACAGTTGTTTATGGAGTCTTTCCCCTCTTAATAAAAAGATGAGCCATACCTATTCATCTCTTAGCTCTTCTAATCAGACCAGTAGAGTTAAAAACTTGTTTCTTCCCTTCTGTCCTTCCTTTTCCTGGCTCAGGAGTATAGAGCTGATGCTAACCTATGGTTTCTTCCTTCTCCAAACATGCTTGGTGTTTTGATACTGCCAGCCCAGTCCTCCCTGGACCCTAGCGGAAAGTGTTCTGGGGCACGTCTTTAGTACGTGGCTCAGCTTTTGGAAGGCAGCATACTACCATGGTGTCTGCATTTTTTGATCCCGTGAAAACATAGGTCAGAGTTCTTCACTGATTAGGAAACATTTCCAACCTAGTTTACTCAATATACTGAGAAAAAAAAGCCTATGAGCAATATGGGCAACAAGGAAATTCTACAGGCTGTGTAAGCTATTCTACTGGGAGCAGATCTGGTCTTGGAAAAAATAATGAAGGCAAACACCATGATTGGTGTCAAAGGCTCTTAAACTCACCAAGATCCGAACTAACACTCCCTTAGTAACAACAGACAGGACCCTTGTCAGTGTTCTTTGAGCATTTTCAGCCTGGGTGTGTAACACATACATGTCTAACACTGCCTTAAAGTTCCTCAATGTGGAAAAATTTTATTTTGAGAAATTGATCCTTAGTATGGATGTAGATTATAATTCAACTTCCATCTGACACCAGAATAATTCAAATTCAAAGGAAAGCTAACTGTATAAGAGTTCCAGGAAGCACAAAAAACTTCAGAAAAAGAAATTACCTAGTCAAAAATCCAAATTTCCTCTGAAAAAAAGACTCAATGGAAAACTTTCACCCTAATTAAGAGACAGGATGAGCCATTTTCTGGAAAATGTCTTATTTATCCTTCTCTGCACGGTCAGTTTCCCTTCCGTGTGATATCTTAACCACAAATAGAATTAAGTGCATTTTAGGTCTCCTTCAGCTATTAAATTCAGCTCTTACAGTCCCTAGCATCTATCCATCCTGTTGAAATCACCTCTCAAGTCTTAAGCTAAAACATCTAAAACCTTATTATTTAAATATTTATTTTGGTTCCTTTCCTTTCAACAACCTTAACCAGACAGAGAATAGAAACAGTGACACTATATTTCACATAGTGGAAATTAGGCAATTAACTGAGAGCATTTCTCTGAACAGTTGATAATGGATTCCCATCATAGCTCTCAAAACTAGTCATCAAGTCACAATCTGAGATCAAATAAAGACCTTTTCAAGGAAAATGAGCATGATCTAGCAATTAATTAATTTAGACTGTAAATTTGAGGGTTTTCAGTTATAAGAATTGTGAGAATCTGAAGCAATCTCCTGAGTAATGATAAGGAAGGCAACAATCTACCTATTGCTGAGGTGAAACCTGGTGACTTCTGAATTCACTTCCTGGTTTCAGTGATCCAGAGGATTGCTGTCAATGCTTATCTTCTAAAAGCTGATTTATTTATTATGATTCTACGTATCTTCCCAAAATATCCTGGGAAGGATAAGATGGGGAGAGAGGGAAGAAGGGAGGGAGAGAGGGAGGGAAGAAGG
>NW_010428471.1:0-14256 GCF_000710305.1 Buceros rhinoceros silvestris
CCCGACTGATGTCCTGCTGGTGTGGGGTTTGGGGAGGACAGGGGCGCGGTGGTAGAGGTGAGGGTTTGTTTGGTTTTCCGGAGGGTCTGTAGCTGCCTCGTTGTCGTTAGTGTGCCAGACATCGCCGGCGGCCCAGGGACCGTTGCTACGGGGATTTTGGGCGTCTTTGAGTTCCACCTGTAATCGCCAGTCGGGTAAAGTGTCCGCCGTCTCTCGCAGGGAGGGAAATGCTGTCGGTTGGTCTCCTGAGTTACGGTCACGTTGCGGAAATGGGAAGCCCCGGCCGCTTATCTCTCGGGCTGTTTGCAGTACTTGTTGGAAAGCTGCAGAAAGTAAGAATCGGAGTGACAGGTCGTGCCGGGAGGGTGTGTGAGCCTTGGCAGGAGCGAGCAGCTGATAGCTGCAAGCAGATCGAAAATCAAGGCAAGCGTGCAGTGACGCTTTCTTTGCTGTGTCTTCCAGGCTGCAAGAATCTGAAATGTAGGAGCTTCTAGGTCCTGGAGTCTCAAGTGAACCTTAGACTTACTTTCATGCCTGCATAAGTGACAAGCAAAGCTCGCATAACCACATTATTTGTAGGGATGTTGGCTGGTGGGGCGTCTGTACTTAAAATAGTCTTTGCTCCTGTGGGTGAGCTTTAGAAGTTGTTTGGTGCTGCTGTGATGGAAATTACACCAGACTGTGCTTTTAAGAGTTGAATGAGAAAGTTCAAGACTAATTGCTTTTATGATCCATTGTTTTACTGTTGTTGAAAGTGGCTCTCTCACACTTTCTAATCTCTCAGCTTCTGTATTACACTAAACATTAGTCCATGATTCTTCAGAATAAGAGGCTATTTAGACTGTGTGCTTTTGATAAATACCTTGCACTGTCTTCATCCATTTGATGTCATGAACCAGTAGAGCAGGTAAAAAGCCAACCATGTAATGAAGGTGCAGTTGCTATAAACGTCTTTTCTCTTCTTTAAGTGTATTGTTCCATTCAGACCAGTCAGATCTTGCATCTAACACATAGCTGTGGATTTTTTCACTCTGTGCCGCTTCTGTTGTAGTAGTAGAACGTTCTGTGGACATTCTTTTATAGGATCATGAAACGGTGTTCAGAAGTGGTGTCGGGAGGTCACATAGTCCAGCCTCGTGCTTGAAGCATGACTGTTGCCAATGCTAGATCAGTTCAGCTCTACCTTTGTTTAAACAAGCCTCAAAAACATCTAAGCATTGAGCATCTGTCACCTCCCTGAGTAGCCTGCTACAGGGCTGCGCTACCCTGTTAAGGGTTTGTGGTTTTTTTTTTTTTTCCTTCAAATACAGGCTAGGACTTCAGTTTGTAGTTTTTCACAACACCTCTGCTTTGTTTGAATCATTTCTGGTTTAAGCTAGGATTGTGGCAAAATGATTTGGTTTGGTTTTTTTTTTAAGTCAAGTAAACCAGGTTGCCTGCTGTCTTTTGTAACCAACCTGAGATGCTTATGGGGTGATCTTTCTTGGATGTCTCAGTATTTTTTTCCCTCATATAATACTACAAAACGTTTGTCTCCTTATCCTGAGGATTTATCATTTTGTAAATGTGAAGTGAGGGGCTTAGGCAATGTAAGTCTACCACCAGTGGCTAGCTGAATATTTTAGGACAACCTCAACAGGTGTATCATTGCAAAAATAACTTTCTGCAGTTAGCCACCTCTTACATTCTTCTACCTCATGCCATTCAGTTTATGTACTGAGACATAGGTGTGTGGAGAAGTCTAAATCACTCTTCACTAATTCTCTCTAATTATCTCCGTGTAGTCTAAACTGAATGTAGTCTGGTCCCTGGAAGGAGAAAGTATGTGATCAGGTAATTGCTGTATTACAGTTATAGAACCACAGAAACGTTTTGGTTGGAAGAGACCTTTAAGAACATTAAGTCCAACTGTTAACCCAGCACTGCCAAGTCCACCACTAAGTCATGTCCCTCAGCACCACATCCACACATCCTTTAAACACCTCCAGTGATGGTGACTCCACCACTATAATACATAAGTGGGCAAACTTAAACCTTCTCTGGACAACCTTAATTTTTTAACGTGTTCTCATGGAGTTCTTTCAATTGTCACTGTTGATGATGTCAGTAATAAACTTGAGGTTTTTTCTGCCTTGAGGGTTTAGATCTACAGACCAGGTCTCTAAATGGTCCTATTTGTCTATTATAATCTCTGTGGATCTCTTGTCTTCTATTGGTGAGGTAAGATGTCTTAGCAGGGCACAAGTTGTCTTGTTACCCAGCAGCAGAAGCACGAGGCGACTTGGGACTTCCCCCTTCCTCCAAGCTGTCTGCTAATCTGCTTGGGCAAACTTGGTTTGGCTACTTTTTCTAGTTCTGTTTGGAATATTGTCAGAAAGGGAATGTGATCTGTGTGGACTTAAACAGCAACTCTTGCATGAATATTAAGAATCCTTATGCAGTTTAAAAAAATATACTGATGGCTCCAGAGGGGATTTGCTGTTGTATGGGGAATTTTTATCAATGATGCTGATCTGCAGTAATGCATATACTTCTTGTGGAAGAAGGGAGCATTCAGGTATGTTTCCTCCTCCAGTGAAAAATAGCTAATCTAAGGCTGCGGTTCTGTGAGCAGCTGAGACAGTCTAATCCCTTGCTGCTGGAAGTGACAGATTTCATTCCTGTCTTCTTCTGGACAATGTATTCCTGTCCTCTGCATTGGCCCAACTATGTTACTTGTTAAATCGGGATTTTTGACTTATTAACATGGCAGGAAACTATCCTACCTCATGACAGACTACTTTTTCCTGGGTTGGTGAGTTGAAGTGGCTTACAGAATTATGACAGGTGTGCACTACCCAGAGGTAAGCAGCAGGTCTGCAGGACTTAAGGCAGAGGAAAGAAGAGCAGTGAAGTGTGTCTTCACTAAGGCAGCCAACTTAACAGCTCACAGCTGCCTGTCTCTCATGGAACTGCATCCTGACTTGCACAGGGACAACTCAGTATATCAGTAAAACCCAGTACCTGACTGAAGTATCTGAGCTACAGATACATGTGAACAATTCAATTTTTTTTTTCCTCCAGATTTTCTTGGTTTGGCTAAACTTGAGTGAATTTTCATAGGGAGGAAAAGCTCTTCTGTTGATTCATGGTGAGAAAATAGGTGACTTGCTGTTGAAGGGGGAGGTCTTGTTCCTGAAAGCAGTTGTCTTCCTTTTGCTGTCTCCAGCTCTTGTCTGATTGCCCAGGACAATTCAACTTGCTATGCTGCTAAAATGCTCTTTAAAAGAATTTTTGAGAGTAAGTCTTTCGCTGTTTTAGCCAGTTGAATTGGTTTACTGTGCAAGCAGATAACTGCCAAAAAGTGTAAGGTAAACAGTGGAAATGTATTGGGATTGTGGGACTAGAATAAGGGGAGGGATTTTGAGTCTGAGGGAAGAGTGAGAGACCTCTCCCTTTCTGTAGCAGCAAGCTACCCTATCTGTAATTAATGTATATAGACCAAACTAGCCTGAAACCACAGCAGAATGAATTTCAGGTTCTTACTTGAGAGTTGCTAGAGTTATTGATAAACTTTTATAAGAAGGTAGATGTGGGTATCTTTTGCCTTCTCTTTGGAGAGAGCTTCTGTTCCGACTTAAAATAGTGTATCAGTCTGAATACATTGTTTAAGTCCTCAAAATTCAGTTTTCAGTTGCCACATAGATAAAATTTTTGAGCAGCTTAATTATAAGGAGAAGTACTGATCTCATCCATACTTTTACTCATGTTCTTGTAAGACTTTTGTTACACAGAAGTTGTGGTGATGACTAATATGGCTCTAACTTGGTACATTAAACTGAAACACTGGCACCTGTGGTAATTGTATTATTCTGGTGCATTGTTTCTTGCTATGTTGTAGTTTAAATGTTTATGTTAGCCTTAAAGTAGTTTTGTCATGTGATTGCTGTTCTTGTGATGGTTAGATAGTGTTTTACTTATGCTCTCAGCAGATAGAGTTCATTATACAAGATTCTACATTTCAAGGTGTATAATTATACAAATCTTACATTTTCAGCTTTCCTTTACCTTATTCACACAAATGTATTTATATATGTCCATCAGAATTGAAGAAGTGCTTTAATATAACTGCTGATTATCTCTACTCTTTCAGTCTGGAATCGAGCTGTTTGTGAACAGGCTTGACTCTGTAGAGTCTGTCCTTCCCTACGAATATACTGCGTAAGTATTTGATACTGTTCTTTGTCATTTTTGTTGTCAGTTCTTCCAAAAAGATGAATTTAATTTGTCTTGAAGTGTTATCTTCATCTTGCTACTGCAGTTTGTCAGTAAGGAATGTCTGTTAAGGAATGTCTGTTTATTTTTCTAACATGAGTTTACAAATACAGAGCTTTCAACAAGCATCTGCATGCGTACATTGCTTTCTTCTCTGTTGTCTTTGCTTCTACTTCAGAAGTAGCATTCATGGATTCATAGGCCTTCATAGACTGAATAAAGCAGTGGCTTTAGAGTAAGGTTAAAATGTGTGTTTATATATATATAAATTTATGTAATTCTTCTGCATTAGTTATGATTTTATTGGACAAAGTATTACTGCTGTCTTTAGTAGCCTATAGCCAGATGAGTTAAAGTGGTAATGAGGTGTGAACTTCCCATCAATTATCTTAAAGAGGTTTTAAATGTTTTCTTGGTACACATCATAGGAGTGCACAAAATGTATCAGTGCCGGTTACAACTGTGTAAAGTTGTTGCTTCAAAGAATATTTTGACTGTTAATATTGAAGAGGTTAAGCACTAGTTGTGCTTACACTCTAATGAACGCAAATGTGATATGCTTGACATTAGGCTGGAAAAACTTGGAGAATGATGAATAAAATTACAATAACTTGTTGATTTAATAGTGCTTGTTGTAAAAGAGCTGTCTGTCTCTATGTGTGTGTATATATTTATTTACTTATTTTACTTTTATTATTCCTCTCCACCCAAGAATCTGGCCTGTATGCTTCTCTCTGAGCTGTCATGAAACTCCATGTGAAGGTTTAATTCTTGGCTAAAATCGCTGTTCGAATAGGAAACTTCTATGTTACTATGTTTGATATAAACTGCGTTCTAAAATAGCTCATGAAAGGATTTGATTGTTGGTTTTGTTTTGTTGTTACTGGGTTTGAGTTTGGTTTTTTTCCCCCCAAATGGGACTGCAATTTTCACACTTCGCTTTGCAGGTTCAAGGAGGAAACTGTTGTCTAGAAGGAAGGCCATATAGTTCCTTTACTCTGGATGATGATGTTGATTTTGGAGCACTGTTTGAGGGTTAATATTTGAAGCTGAGATTTTATTAACTTCTGTATCGTTTCTCTAATTCAGGTTTGATTTTTGTCAAGCAGAAGGAAAGAAACGTCCCTCTGAAAACCTTGGCCAAGTATTGTTTGGAGAGAGGATAGAACCGTCTCCTTACAGGGTTTGTTCTCTGACAAGGGGTATTCACTAATATATATTTCAAATGTAACCAAAAGAAATCAGAACCTTGAAGATCCTCTTCACAGGGCCTTATGTCAAAGAGCTACGAAATCTGAAATTCCATATAATAGAAATCTGTCGGTTTAACCTGATTGTAACTATGCACTTTGTGTCGCGAAGCTGTAGCCTGAAATGCTATAGGTGTTGTCTTCTCTCTTTGGAACCTGCTAAAACCCGATTCTTGCTCCTCAGCTGTCCCCTTGGTAGAGGGAATTGAGTACTCTTATTTCTTGGATCCAGATCTGAAAATACCGCAGCTGTAAAAGTGAACAATTAGAAATGGTGTTAACCAGCTTGTGTTTTCCGGTGTCTGAAACTCTTGCCTTCTCTCATACCTGTAGTAGAGAGAAAGTTATCAACTGAATTTGCCTGGGACAGCATTGCTGCTGTGAGGCTAAATGATCTGTCTGGTAAATCATTGCAGAAAACAAGCTAACGCAGAGGTCTTAGTGTAGGGCTGCTACAAGGAGCACAGGATGGTTTCACAGCACACAACAATATAAAAAACTTTTTGGAGGGCTAATGTACAGAGTCTTGGTAGTTTGTTAGGTGTTTTTATTATAATAGTATAAGCAATTGTAAATGCAAATGGAAATCTTTTAAATGCTGAAATGACAGAGTTTGTTACCTTTTTGCTCATATATCCTTCATTTTTCTTAGTTCACATTCAACAAGAAGGAGACCTGTAAATCTGTTTGTACAAAAACGTATGATACCACAAAGCCAGAAGATAAACAGAAATTAGACTTTTTGAAAAAAAGTATGCTACTGAATTATCAACACCATTGGTAAGTTGGTATCAAAATTCATAGATTGGTTAGTCACGTATGTTGGTGATAATTTAATTTATCGTTTTGTATTTGCAAGTTAATACAGATTGAACACTAGGTATTTGCTCTGAACCCATTCCCCTTCTGTTCTTGCAAAAGACATTATATTGTTTGTTGTCTTAATAAGAAATTTCCTTCCTTTGAAGGTTAAGCAGCAGGTGTAGTGAAAATGAGTGTTTCCAAACACAGCGCTTTGTGTGATTTTTGTGCTACCTCTGTGCTTACTGCAAAGAACTGCTATTTCTTTGCACCTCTAAATGTAGAATTTAATCCTGCCCTAGCTTGAGGAAAGTCTTAAGGGACCTTCATTCTAATGCTGCCTAGTCTTTGTTTTCCTCAAGAGCCTTTGCAACTCCCCTTCAGATGTTGTGTCTAGGAGATAGGATCAACAGTTCTGAAAGTTTTATGCAAAGTTTGTTTCTCTTATAGGATAGGAAGTGAAAGGTAGTTGATTAAAGTTAATTAATGAAATAATTTTGAGGAACGCATAAACACTTGGTCTTTTCTTATTCTGTGAATCGCTCTATAACCATCTAAGTTGACTTGGAGCGTGCTGGGGCTCTGTTTCTCCTTGGACGTTGAGGTCCTTTTCCGATGGGCGTTCAGGGTGGGGCAAGGCTAAATGTGTACTCTGAATCTCAGGCTGGATTTGGTAAAGACGTAGCTGTGCTCTGCACCAACATCAAAGAGCTGTGAAATAGTTATCAGCAGGCTCCATCTTGACTTTGGAAATACCCAGCCAGGCTATAGATGTTTGTATAGTGCCTTGCATGTTGGTGTGCTGTGCTAACAGCAGTCTTTGGGTGCAAAGGTAGACGGAACAACTTGGGCATGAAGTTGTCAGGGTTCCTGTGGCATGTCTTTGCAAGTAATACGTGAGCATAATTAACCAGTGTTGCCCATGTGTTTCCAGATGGGTGCTTCCTGCTTCACGGAAACAAATGTTTCAGTCTTCATCTAATTAGATGAATACTTTCTGGATATATTAGTAAAAGTATAGGTGAGATGGTGAAAGTTAGCCGCTATCATTAAATGTTTTTCTGTAATGTCACATTCCATTTCTTCAGTTTTGAAGAAGCCACCTGTGCTGTAAAGGCACCAGGAAGGAACCAGTGGCTTGAAGAATTTGTTTTTATCCCTGTATGGCGATAATAGTCCTCCTCAGCCACAGCTTTACAAAGTGGAAATGGCTGGATTTTGTGATGAATGATGCATGGTCTAGGGTTATGTTGTACAGGATCAGCAAGGTAGCATAAGTGAGGATTTAATAGAGGTTTATTATCCAGCTTCAATTTATCACAAAATTCCTGGGGAACACAGACGGTGTAAAGTACTTCTAAGGTTTTAAAATCCACTTAATAAGATTAGGAATTGACATACTGAATTGGACTCAACAGCTATACTGATATCTTGGCTGACAATGTTCATCACCAGATGTTCTTGAGAGACATAAGAACACTGTTGTATAGCATATTTGCCCCACATATATAATCTCTTCAAGTCGTTTTAAATTTGAAGATTAACTGTGAAAAATGATTTGCTTCTTAAACTATCAATTTGTTCCAGCAGTGCTGCTTGAAGGCAGCTCAGTATGTCTTTGCAGCAGAAGATCCAAGGGAAAGTCTTTGCCCCAACCAAACTCAGTTGCAATAGGTTAATGGTTTACTTGGTTTCAATTACGAAATTAAAATACTAACAAAAGCAAGAAATACTTCTAGCATATATTATGGTGGTAAAATTCCAAATATGCTCACAAGTGTAGTGAATCTGCATCTGGAATAGCTACTAATTAGCAACTTAATTGTACCCAGTAGTAGCACGGTGAAACGAGTAGGATTTCCTTGGTGGTGCTGCTGCTTGCAACTGTGACAGTCTTTGGAATCTCCTGAGAACCTGGAAACTCTTGTTTCTGGAGGGCCTGTCTTCGCCTCTTTCACTGTGTCAGTATGAGCTAAGAACATTGCTACTTTCTGCCTGGTAGCTAATGGTAGGGACGATGCAAATCTCTATGTTCTCTGAACAAAGGCAGCACTAACTGCTGTTTTTACCTTTATCTGTTGATGTGCTTTAAAAATAGGGCTTCTTTAGAGACTGTTACAATAGGCAACAGACTAAATATTGCTTTATTTTTGTTTTCTGAAGTCATAATTCCTGTGTTTAATTAGGTACTTATAAGTACCTAATGAGGTATTATCAGGTATCTGTTAATGTTAATAGCCTAGTCATTATAATGATGAGATTTAATTGTAAGGGATATTCAGTACCTCGGTAAGAACATGTATTTTTTGTAAAACTTAACTTTTAGTGGCGTGTCTTTTTTTTTTTGGTCTAGAGATACACAAAAAGTGGCAGTTGTCTCATGTCTTCACGTGTGAAGTTGTTAATAGACCTTTAAAAATACCTTGGAGCAATTAATGTTGCCTTAAAAGCAGCTACTGAATTTTTTACCTTCTCTGAATGACTTTCTTTTGGGGTTTACCTTTCAGCCAGTTAAAACATTAAGAAACAGGTGGGGTTTTTTGTTGGTTTTTTTAGTAGAACCTTTTACAAAGGGACACCATCTTGGTTATCTTTCTCTATGTTTAAAAGTATATCTTATGACATTTGTACTTTGGTAGCATGTTGGATACTGTTTGTATCTTACTGTCTTATTTTCTGCAACTCCTCATGGGGGTGTGAGGTTTCTACACAAATTTTGATTGAAACAGAACTATAAACCTACTGGGCTCAGGACTTTTAGGTAATGTGAATGTAAATCTTCTGAGGCAATAGTATAAAAGCAGCAGGTAGACAATGGAGGGAGGTTTGAAAGTGATTACTCTCCCAATTGTGTGGTGGCTTACGGGTTTTTTGCTCACGTAAACCATTTAGTAAAATATTCTATACTCCCGGGGAACTACAACTGAGGTGAATGATCAGGAATTCTTAAATAGCAAAAACCCCCCAAAAACCCATCCCCCCCCCAAAAAACAAACCCAAACAAAAACAAGCCCAACCAAACCCCTTGCCCTTTAGCTTTAATGCAAAATAAAAGTTTAAAAAGTGCCATGAAAAAATCTGGAGAATAATAACGTGCATAGGCCATTTTTTTTTGTTGTGTTTTTGTCTTAAACTTGAAATTATCAAGTATATTTTAGCTGATTTAGTGGATGATTTTTAAAGACAAAATAATGAAATATGAAATTGCCATGACTTGGGAGTTGGAGAGTTTTATGTATTGGGCTATATTTGTAAAGGGACTTCAGAAACCTGTCCAGTGAATAGAATGTTTTGGCAGTCACAGAGTCTCCTATTTCCCAGTCATGTTCTGAAGAAATAGATTGATTTTTTTTTTAATTTTTTTTTTTAGGAAAAAAAATACTTGAAGTTTCAGTTCAAGAGCTGCATGCTTGTATCTCATTGGGAAATTGGATTGGCAATCGGTGCAGTTCTGTGTGTTAAGATCTGAAAGAAGTATTATTCTTATAGTTAATCTTCCAGTAATGAATGTAACAAAGTTAGATTAATATTAATCTGGTTTTGTTTTCATTAAACTTTGTATTTTGAAAGGTTGTGACATGTCACTATGCCATTTATAGGATTGTGGACAACATGCCTGTGACCTGGTGTTATGATGTTGAAGACAGCCAGAGGTTCTGCAATCCTGGTTTTCCTATTGGCTGTTACATTACAGAAGATGGCCGTCCAAAAGATGCCTGTGTTATTAATGTATGTTTATGCAATTTTTTTTTCATCCCCATTTTACTCATTTAAAGACTGGCATTTCTCCTGTGTCTTGTTTAAAAGCATGAATTATCACAGTCTCAAGACCCTTATTGCCTAAAACTAGGTAAATGGTTTGATATCTCTGCAAACAGCACAACTTGTAAGCCTCATCAAAGACTATGAACTTTATCTCTTCTGTTGCGTAGTACAGAAGGGCTCTAAGAGGTAGAGAGGAGATGGACATGCGTAGCATTTAGTACATGTAAAGGGTGAAGGAGAAGAAAAACGTGTCATCCTTCATTGCCTAAGAAGTCTAAACATTTGAAGGCTTGGACTTAACGTTTTTGTGGGATAGAAGTGTGTTCATGGAAGCAGCTTTACATGGACATGTTTGTACTCTGCATGGAATTTAATATTTCCTGAAGGATTGCTCTCCCTAGAAGTGTGTGGACTAATGGAAGAAGGCAGACTATAAGATTTCTGAGTGAATAGAGTTTCTCCTGTGAGAGACAGATCTAGTGGATTAACTGGTGGAGGTGCAGGTAAATGCACTGTAAGCATTATAGAGATGAGAATGGAATAGGAAGTCCAGGATGTCTTTAGATTACCACAGACCTCTTTCATGGAGAGGTTGCTGAGAACCTGGAATAGGTTTTTGGTTTTATCAGAATGGTTGGTTTTACTTAATGGATCTTACAAAAGACAAGTTTCTGCAGTTTCTAATTTCGTTTTCTTGCCTACATAATGAATTGGTTTCAGAGGCTCCATATGAACAGATGCATTTATGATCAAATATGTAATCTGGCAATATTCTTTTAATCTTGTTTAAATACTTGTTTTTAAAGGAAAGTAACCTTTGAAGGAGCGACTGAAGTACTGTGGAAAAATACTTTGTTTATATAACTGTTCTTATAATTAGGGTGCTTTGTAGAAAGGGGTGGGCATAGAATCCTGAAGAAGTACTAATTGAACTTCAGTAGACTTAATGCTTGTGATTTAATAATAACTTCTTTAACTGACTAAATTCCAAGCCTATGTTTCCCTTCACCTGAGATTTGTATTCAGCATTTTTGGCTGCTGCATGCAGTTCATGCCTGGGGATCTTCAATTTCAAACATCAAGGTGGTTCTGTCACAGAGAGCAATTATTTGTATCATCTGTCTTGGAAGATTCTGATTAATCTATGAACAATATACTCATTGTTTTAAAATAGCTGAGGTCTATGAAATGCTTTTGATATGAAAGTTGCCACATAGTTATCTATTCAGTTTGCTACTTCGATTAAGTAGAATGGGACATCTTCAGTTACTGAAATATTTTAATAAATATATTTGCATTTATAAATACATTTTATATTTAAATATGTTTTTCTACTTTTCAACTGTAAGAAGGCAATTCTTAATATTAACTTTTCTAGTTTGCCTTTTTAATACAAGGCTTTAATGCAAAGACTTTACTATCTTTGTATTCTTAGAATCCCAGAAATTCTTGACAGAAAAACTGTATGCAGTCTAAAATTCTGTTATGTAAGCTTCTACCTAAGGCTTTTAGATGTCTTTATCTTTCTGACTGCTTAACATCATCCTTTATTATTGCAGTCAGAATTTCATGAAAAAGATACTTTTTATATCTTCAACCATGTTGACATAAAAATATATTACCATGTCGTGGAAAATGAAGCTCTGGGAGCAAGACTAGTTGCTGCTAAACTTGAACCAAAAAGGTTAGTACTCAGAAGTAACTTGTCATTAAACAGTGGTGGGTCCATCCCAAAATACTTGCTTTCATGTGGGGACCTGTTGTTAGTCAGAGATGTTGCCAGATACATGACCTGTAGATTAGCTTTCCTGTTGATTGATGCAGTGTAATGTAGGACAGTCTAACATAATTTGTTTCTGAATTCGATAGATCTTTCTGCACTATTTCGTATTTGGGCCAAGAAAAGCATAAAATAAAACCTGAAAGTGGTGTGTGATCAGTGAAGCAAACCTCCTTTCCCTCCTGGGGGACAGTGAGTCTGACAGAATAGGCCACCACTGCCTGATGCAGGAGTATGCGGAGTGCAACGTTTGATGTCTTCAGCAATCAGGATTTGAATGGAATGATTTCATCAGTTGTTCTCTTGTCTGTGTGGGTGTTGTACACCTGATGTCTGTTCTACTATTTCTTAGCATCTTGTCTTTTTTCTTTTGTATTCTTGGTATAACTGAGCTTGTTGTGTTGTTGGTCCAGCATCATGATGAAAGTTTTTTGGTTTGTTTTTTTTTGACAGAAGTTAGTAATTCTGTTGTAACGTTTTGAAGGTTTTGAGCAGTACTCAGACTTCTTTAATTTTTGGTGCTCTGCTTTAGAGACTGTGTTCTCTATGGTTTTCTTTTTAGAAGAGACAACTTCTACTGAAAAAATTAAAGTATCGAAAAGTCCTGTGGTTATGAGTTCTGAACTCCTTATGAGTTCTGAAATCTGTGAGACATTAAGAACAATTTTTATGTTTAAGGGAAGAATCCGGGATGAAACTTATGCTTTTGTAAGACGAATTAATTCTTTCTTAGGGGTGTTGTTAGTGAAGCAGCTTTCATTCTGTTTTTTTATTCCTGCAGTTACAAGCATACTCATCCAGACAACCCTGATTGCTCAGGAGCACCTATGGATATAAGTAATAAGGCTAACGGAGAAGTCAAAATTGCTTACACATACTCGGTTTCGTTTCATGTGAGTACTAAGCTTTCTTAGGTAGTTACCTCTTAAAATCATGCATTAATGCTTTGAATTATAAAGATGGGTGGCTAAAATTGTCTCAGAATAGTAAATTTTAGAACTTTATTTGAACTGGAATATTAGAGATGGCTTGGGGTTTAACCACATTCTCTACAATTTTGCATAACACCCCAACCACACAGAATGTGAAATGCTTAGGTGGTTTTTTTTGTTTTTTAAATAATTACACTTTCCACGCTTGCCTAGGTTGTCTGGTAGATTATTTTTAATATCTGAGCTGTTAAGTGTGAGAATAGTTGATCTTTGAAGTTCCTTGGAGGGTAGAGTTGAGTTAGGGCATGAGATCCACTGTTGTAAGAATTATGTGGTCTTACAATATCATAACATTGCCACAGAAAGTGGAATATTTTGCTGGAGACTATATTGCAGAGCTTAGTTTCCCAGTGGTGTTGACTCACACTAAAAAAGGCATGTTCTTTTATTATTCTGCTAGACATTCGAATTCGTCTAGCATAATTAATTTAGGAAGCATAATTAAATTAATTTGATAGGTCTTTATGTCTTAAGAAGACATGGGTGCTCAATATTATTCAGATTTAGATTCTATGATGTTTAGATATTTAGATTCTATGGACGATTCTTAGGTTTGTTTTAGGTAGCTATTATTAAACTGTTCCCTTTTAGGCATGCAACATGAAATTTCCAATCTGTTGTGAGGTTTAAGGTTGCTTTGCATGAACATCAACTTGGCAATTTAAAAGCTGGATACTGACTGTATCTGAAACTGATGTGTTTACTCTTCCAGGAAGAAGATAAGATAAGATGGGCATCAAGATGGGATTACATTTTGGAATCCATGCCTCACACTCACATTCAATGGTTTAGGTGAGAAGAAAGTTTGTCTTCAAGTGTACTGTACTGTATTGGGTTTGTGTGGCAGGGTTTTGGTAGTCAGGGAAAGGCTACAGGCATGGCTCCTGTGAGAAGCTACTAGAAGCTTCCCCAACTCCAAGTTGGACCTGTCTGTGACAAGGCCAAGACCATCGGCAATGGTGGTAGTGCCTCTGTGATAACATTTAAGAAGGAGAAAAAACTGCTGGGGAAAAGCAGACAGAAATGAGGAATGAGAATGAGAGAGAGAAACAACTCTGCAGACACCAAGGCCGGTGAAGGAGGGGGAGGAGGTGCTTCAGGTGCTGGAGCAGAAATTTCCCTGCATGTTGTGATGAAGACAGCGGTGAGGCAGCCTGTCCCCATGCAGCCCATGGAGGTTAACGATGGAGCAGATATCCACCTGCAGTCTGTGGAGGATCCCAGGCTGCGGCAGGTGGCTGTGCCTGAAGAAGGCTGTGACTCTTAGGAAAGCCCACGCTTGAGCAGTCTATTCCTGAAGGACTGCACCCTGTGAAAGAGGCCCACGCTGGAGCAGTTTATGGAGGACTGCAGCCTGTAGGAAGGACTCCCATTGGAGGAGTTTGTGGAGAACTGTCTCCCTTGGGAGGGACGT
>NW_010428471.1:14325-18282 GCF_000710305.1 Buceros rhinoceros silvestris
CCCCACGCTGGAGCAGTGAAAAACTGTAGCCTATGGGAAGGACACACAATGGAGAATTTCATTTCTATGGGAGGGACCCTATGCTGGAGCAGGGGAAGAGTGTGAGGAGTCGCGCCTCTGAGAAGGAAGGAGCAGCAGAGACAACATGTGATAAACTGACTATAATCCCCATTCCTTGTCCTCCTGTGCCACTGGAGGAGAGGAGGTAGAGAAATTGTGAGCAAAGTTGAGCCTGGGAAGAAGGGAAGGGGGTCTGGTGAAGAGTGGTTTTAAGATTTTTTTTTTATTTCTCATTATCCTACTCTGATTTGATTGGTAACAAATTAAATTGATTTTTTTTCCCCTAGCTGAGTCTGTTTTATCCATGACTGTAACTGGTGAGTGGGCCCTCCATGTCTTTGTCTTTCATATCTCTATATAAAATAATTTTTTATTATTTTATCCTTTCCTTCCCACTGGATGCTTAGTTAGCAGGTGCTTTGTTGCAGATTGGGCCTAATTCATGACAAATATTGAAGTGTTTACATTGCACTTTGAATGATGCTTTTTTTTTTTTTAAATTCAGTATTATGAATTCCTTGGTGATCGTCCTCTTTCTGTCTGGAATGGTAGCTATGATTATGTTGAGGACGCTGCATAAAGACATTGCAAGATACAATCAGATGGATTCCACTGTAAGTCTAAAATGTACCTTCTGAAATTTATTTAGAATGTTATTTTTTCAGCTAAATGTATTTCTGTAGCAGGCTATTTAAATAGCAATCCACTGTATTAAAACAGATATATTTCCTTCTTGTAGGAAGATGCTCAAGAAGAATTTGGCTGGAAACTGGTTCATGGTGATATTTTCAGACCCCCAAGAAAAGGAATGCTCTTGTCCGTTTTTCTAGGCTCTGGCACACAGATCTTAATAATGACTTTTGTTACCCTGTGTAAGTAATAAAGTGAGGAGGGATTAGTTGAGTACAGTTGATTTTTCACTGCTAATTGCATGGTGCTAGTAAAAATAGCAGTATAGGTTTTGTCTAGAAATTTCTTAAAAGTCTCAAGGTTGGAAACTGCTGAGCTGATACAGCAGGCGTGCAAGTTAGTATACTCAGATTTTAAGATAACTGATGTACCAGCTTTAAGTCAAATGTATGGCCACTCTCTAACATTGTCCATCTCTGCCTCCTAGTTTTTGCTTGCCTGGGATTTTTGTCACCTGCTAACCGGGGAGCTCTAATGACCTGTGCTGTAGTTTTGTGGGTACTGCTTGGAACTCCAGCTGGTTATGTTGCTGCCAGATTCTACAAATGTGAGTAGAAGTTATTTAAAATGACAAGGCTTAAGTTCATTAAAGTAAATTACCATCATGGAACTGATTTTTCTTTTGCAGTACTGTTTGTAGTTTCCCTCAGGGCTAGTTGGAGAAATGTACCTACCTAACAACAGAAAACACGTATAGAACACTGGCATGGTTACGCTTGTTTTGATGTGATCATGCCTAAAGACCCTGAATTGCTCTTGCTACTATGTATCTATGGAATTGGGAAGCAGATTCCATTTTATTAGTACTAAGCTCATTACATCACATAGGTTTGTACTTCTGTTTCCTTCAGTTGCAGGGTGCAGTGTTAACTTGCATTTAGTTTTAGCCATTGAAGTTACTTGGTAACAATTTTTATTTCCTCCCCCAAATCATGAACCTCCGTTCTTGCATGCCTGAGATTTGTCACTTGTTTTTAGCTAGTTCCTGGGCCTTTGGGGAATGGTGCTTATCAGACTGTGGCAGGGGCGCAGGCGGAAGGAGTATTAGGTGTCCCGTAGTTGTAGAAATCAACCCAGTGGTGTTTGGGCACCTGACAGTAGTTAGTTGATACTGTTTTCTTTTACTGATCCCAGCTAGCTGTTCTTTCAAGGCTTGCCTACCAAACCCAAAATGTTTGCCCCTGTACCTTCTGGTTTCTCTTAAGGTGAAGCATACTGTTCCGCATTACAGCTTAATTACCTTACTCAAGGTAAAAGACTTTATGACTGAGCGAGCTGCATCTTTTGGGTTATTTTAGTTCTGAATGTACAGGGCTAGAGAATGTGTCTATTTCTAAACTTCAGCCTGGTAGTAGGCATGGGAGTTTTTTCTTCTAACCATTTCACGATTTTCATGTGGGGAGAACCATTGCAGAAAGAGAGTTTGTATTTTGTAAGGAGTTTTTCCACCGTGGTAGTGAACTGTTTCTTTTCCCAATCTTCAAGCCAATTAGGCTTAAATGGAAGGAGACTTTAGGACTAAGGGTGTAACTGAGGACAGAATTACTCTTTATATCATGCTCTATATTGTGTGGTTTGAAGGATGTTTTGAATTGTATTAATGGTAAATTAAATTCTATATCTTTGGAGGAGATGTAGCTGATAATGATTACATTTCATATTATCTTTACTGGGAATCATTTATTTGATAGTTGAATATTGTGTCTAAATGCTAAGGCAGTGAGTGACTGATCCAGAGATATTCTTGTTATAACACCAGGTGATCCATACCCTGCATACAGTATGGAAACATGGCTGTTACGTGAGACATAAACCAAAATGCAACTGAAATGGATATCCAGTGTTAATGCGGGGGGGGTTGTTTTGTTTTTTCAATGTTGTATTCAAAAAGCGAAACCTGAGTTGAAATTAAGGGGTTAATCTTAGTGCCGTGGTCTACCAAGGTTTTATGAAGAAATAGAAACTTAATTAAAATCACTCTAACCGTAATCACTTCTGACTCTTGAAGTAAAGAAGCATGTCATTATGGCAGTGCTCAGATGAAATTGTCAGCTTCACTGAATTCCACCAGGATATTTTCATTTGGAAGTATGCTGACTAGAATTTTTATCAGCATAGTGCAACTTCATAAAGATTTTCTTAACGAAGCTATCTTTGGTCTTTTGGTATCACCAATGCTTACTGGTGTTAAGAGAACATCACTTCTTCCTGTAAGCGTGTTAGTCCTGATTTTCTTGTAAGATTTGTAGACAAAATTATTTAAAGAAAATTGTTAGGCTTGCTTTTCACATATTTATGGTTTTTTTTCATACTGTAACCTGCAGTCAAATGCTAGAAAGCTTAAACTTAGTAATCACTCCAGATTTTAACTATTTTTTAAAGACTTAAAAGTACTGCAAATCTGTTTCCTCCTTTTAGCAGATAAGGTGGTCAGAGACCCAGTTTATTTAGTTGGATACTTTTCCTGGCCTTGGTCTGAGTCTTTGCTTTGAAGCTCTGTGATTAAGCAATTTAATGAGGGAATTCAGTTTTATCACTGAAGAATTAGTCTACTGTTTTAAACTTGGGCATGGTACCACATTATTTGAGTATTTTCAAGCAAAATGTAACAGGTAAATGGACTGGAAAATTAATAGTTGTGAGTTTAATACATGTTTTGATGAGTGTCGCATGTTTTAATACAGCATTTGGAGGTGAGAAATGGAAAACAAATGTCCTGCTGACATCATTCCTTTGTCCTGGGTAAGTTGAGAATATTGCCATGATTAAAAAAAAAGAAAAAAAATTGCTTCCCTGACATGCATAGCTAATTTTTAAGTTTCAGCTGTACAAGTAAATCTTGTTACATTGTCCCTTTGTTCCAGAAGGTACAAGAAAATCATGATGCTGTTGACAAAGATAAATATGTTAATGGCATATCATCCTTAGATTTTATATTTTTTTAGTAAGCATTTGTTGAATCTCACCAGATGAAAAGGTTGATTAAGAAAGACCATTATGCTAGTGGTAAGTTTTAGACAGCCACACTTTTTCATTGCTTTCTTTTACTCTCTAGGCTGTTTCTCTGACCACACTGTAGTTGGTCTTACATAGTGTCATATACTGTATAACCACTGTGGCAAATTTTTCTACTGAATCACAGCAAGCAGTCTTACCCTGAAGTGTAGTTAAGACAAGCATATACTTGAAGTTGCTTAGTTGGAATGT
>NW_010428471.1:18392-21213 GCF_000710305.1 Buceros rhinoceros silvestris
GAAGTTCAATCCCACTAGATTAACAAAGAATTGCTTGTTTGACCTCTTCATTTTGATATTTTGTGTGTGTCACTTGGTTTTAACAGAGATTTACACTAAAATCTTAATACGGTGCTATTGTTTTGCTAACGTTATTAAATATTAATGAGTATTTCTTTGCTTTAAGTGTGTTTATGTATTTTTCAGAATTGTATTTGCAGATTTTTTTATCATGAACCTCATTCTCTGGGGAGAAGGCTCTTCAGCAGCTATTCCGTTCGGTACCTTGGTTGCTATTTTGGCACTCTGGTTTTGCATATCTGTACCGCTGACGTTTATTGGTGCCTATTTTGGTTTTAAGAAAAACGTAAGTGTTTGAGAAATTGTTTTGAAAGTGTGTGTGTGTACACATATGTACACACATACATATTTTCCACTGCATAGAAGATGACTGAGGTAGCACCTGAGCTCGTTGCAGTGTCAGCTCCTGTTCTGTTGAGTTACTTTAAAGTTGGATTAGATACCCAGTCTTGGGATTCCAAGACTTTGGAATTCACTTTCTTGTGGTGTTGATATTTCTCCACAACAATTAGGGTTATCGTTGTATTTAACTTACTGACTGCTCCAGCTAAAGCAGGGATTTGGGCATTTTCATTTCAATTAGCATCTCTTTCATTGCTAAAAAAAAATAGTTGACCTAGCCAAGCATAAGGGAAAGCAAAGGAATGCATTTCTGGTTTTTCCCCATGTTTTTGTTCCTGTCTGCCCTCTACACCGAGAATATTTTCTGATCAAGTTGCTAGAGTTCTTGTGAAATCTCTTTGCATAGGAGTTCTGCAGATGTTTATCTTGCTTGGCAGACATTAATTGGGATTTACTCCTAAACTGATCAATTTTACCTATTTATATGAGAGCTCTTTGTGATACTGGTAATCAGACCTTCTTAAATAATGAAATTGGTTCTTCTTGGTTTGCCTGAAAAGTAGTTTTTTATGACCCACAAACTTAGGATCTATGAGGTCGGATATATTTTGTGGGTTTTTTTTTCCTGTATAGGCAGCGAGAGTTCCAGCTTTCTGTAGCTCTCGTGCAATACTGTCAGAGAATATTTCAGTATCTTAGAAGGCACTTTTTATGTTGATTGTAGTTACCCCATTTTCCTTAACCAGGATTCAGTGTTTTCCAATAACCATGTTGAAATTCCAGCAATGTCCCCCCACCTCCCTGCCCCCAGTTGTACAGAGGCAGTTCCTTTAAGAAAGGAGGATTTTATAAACTATAAGGCAATGTGACAGGTGTCACAAATATGTTAAAATCAACTCAGAAAGCAAGTACCTAGCAAGTATCTATTGATGCTCTTGATGTAATCTTTACGAAAGGGGAAAGATGGAGAAGTATCCGTTTATCTGCCTTAAATTTTTTTTCTCCTGCCACGCTGATCTATACATGCATCTTAAATTAGGATTTAATGACCAGAGTGAATTCTCTTCAGTTTGTAAGTTTACACTAATGTGATTCCTGGAATAAATACTGAAAAACAACATAAAGGAATTTTTAGAAGGGGAAAGCAAGCGTGCACTACCACTACCCCCCAGCTGAAAAATGAGAAATCAGCTCAGGCTTTGTAACAGATCATAGACAGCAAATTGTAAAAAAGGGAAATCCAAACTATCAGATGCTGTGTGTTCAATAAGAACTGTCTTTTAGCTTGTTTGCTTAGCAAATGTTGGTGGCTAGTCTTGGTAGTGCAAGCAGATGTAGTGGTAGCTGGGTATGCGTGTGCTCAGAACAAATAGTAGATTTGTGCCACCACTCATTTCAAAAAGAAAGGAAAAAGATAGTTTGATATTTTACTTACTTACCAATTTTTTATTTTTGTTTAAAGGCTATTGAACACCCTGTTCGAACAAATCAAATCCCTCGTCAGATTCCTGAGCAATCATTCTATACAAAACCGTTACCTGGCATTATCATGGGAGGGATTCTACCATTTGGGTGTATCTTTATACAGTTGTTCTTTATTCTCAATAGTATTTGGTAAGTTAAACAAAATCTATTTGAATTTTCTCTTATCTTAAAAGGTGGCAATTTTCTTATGAAATTTTTTTTTCCAGATGCTCTGAGTAATTTTTGGTGATGCAGGGTTACCAGAATACTGGTTCAATAAAAATTTAAAACATTTTAAAACATTTTTTTATAAATTTAATGGTTTAGAAGTTACTCAGTGCCTGTTCTGCTTGTCGAGGTGTGTAGAGAAGTGGCTGTGATATGCTTAACAATTTACAGCTGACCTGCAATATTCAAATAGCTAGTTTTCTCATGCTACTCCTCTCACTTCACATGGAAGGGACTCTAAAGCTGACATATGGCATATAACTTGAGAGTAGTAAGTACCTTAAAATTTGCTTGAGAGGTTTTTGTAGTTGTTGCTGTTGGGCTGGAAAAGTATTACTACTCTTGAGAGAAAAAGGAGTCAAGAACAAATTTTGTGAAATCTTCATAAAGGCACCAGACAGTAATTCTTACAAAAAATAAAGCACCAAAGACTACTCTGGTGTAAGTAAATTCTGATGTGAGCTCATAGCACACTGCAAACTAATCTACTGTGAGGGATTTGTCTTCCTTCTGGCACAGTTTAGTTATTTGATCTCGTTAAACTGTTTCTGAACCTTGAATAGGTGCCTGTACCCAATGTAGACAGCTACAGCATTTGACATTTCTTGTTATTTTGCAGCTCTGCCTCTTTGATTGAAATGTGAGGTGAAATCCAAGTTCTGCTGAAGCCAGTGAAAGAGGTCATGCTGACTACACTGGAACTGCAATTTCACTAGTCAGTTCTTTC
>NW_010428471.1:21318-29140 GCF_000710305.1 Buceros rhinoceros silvestris
TTTCCCTAAAATCATAACCAGGACCATGCTTTGGGCTTGCTTTCTCACTGTTTTCAGACTGAGCTGCCAAGGGTCCTGTTCTTCAGTTAGAAAATAAATTAGCCTATTGTATGGCCACACAACTGACAGTACCTCCATTAGAAGGAGAATACGTAGGGTAAAGGTGATACTACTGATATGAAGAAATAATATTAGCACAGTGTCTGTTTAATTTTTTTTTTTTTAACTCCCTTTTATAGGTCTCACCAGATGTATTACATGTTTGGTTTCCTGTTCCTGGTGTTTATTATTTTGGTTATTACATGTTCTGAGGCCACAATATTGCTCTGCTACTTCCATCTCTGTGCAGAGGTAAGACATATTCTCCAGAATTCATACTTGATGGTATTGTAAGGATGCTTCCAAAAAAATGTTAAGGCTTTTGCAATTGGAAATAAGTATTCCAGAACTCAGCATAAGCAGCTTTACTAGATGTCCTTATACCATGTCTTGATTTGAAAACTGACACAGAAGTGAAGCAGGCTACTTTTGGCACTATTTGTTACTATTATAACAAATATTAAAACACTGCACTTAGTACTGCTACGTCAGGTATCTCATCTTTAGACTCCAAGTCCCTGTCTTCCGAAGACAGTAAACTAATCCATTAACTTCGTTCAGTTAAACGCATGCCCAACCTTGCATTTAAAAAAAATCTCTGTGGCTGGCAATAGTACGTCTGCCTTATTTGGGTTTTTAGATTTTTGCTTGTTCTGTATTGATCTTAAGGTTTCTTATCTCTAATTGTGAATGGTGTAGTTAAAGCAGTATTGATTATATATAATTCTTTTTTCTGTAGATAAAAACTATAAAAACTTACTTTTGGATGAGGTGGTGATAGAAAAATCAGCTCTGCATTCAGTAATAGGGGCAGTGCATTAGAGGTGTATAGAATATTACTCATACGTATTTTTTTTTCTCCACCCCTTCTAGGACTATCACTGGCAGTGGCGTTCGTTTCTCACTAGTGGTTTCACTGCAGTTTATTTCCTAATATATGCAATACATTATTTTTTTTCTAAACTGCAAATCACAGGAACAGCTAGCACCATTTTATATTTCGGTTATACCATGATTATGGTTTTGATCTTCTTCCTTTTCACAGGTAAGTATATTGCACCTTAATTTAAAATTTTGAGTCTACCTTTAGCTTTGCACTTGCAGAATCCTTGGCATAACTTATCTTGATATGGGACTATAAATTTATGTGTGTCTTTGATTATTTTGCTAGGTAGTTGTGTAGTGTTTTGCAACTCTGTGATCACAAAGTTTCAAGAAAGATGTCATGTGAGGATGAGGCAAAACTACTACTAATTTGAGGTGTAGCCTATAATTAGGTTTTCAAATATGACACCTTTAAACGTGATAAATACCCCTCCAGAATTTATTCCTATGTTAGTCATGTGAAAAACTCAATTTTTTAAATTAGTTGTCTTTAGAGAAACACACTTCAAATCACACACAAAAAAGTAAAAAGTTACAGCGTCAATTAAGGAAAAAAAATTGCAGCTTTTGTAGACTAGGAGGAAGGAGGAGAGAGGAATAAACATTGACAGAGAATTCTGCTTTCTGGTTTGTTTTTTTTTTTTCTGCTTGCTCCCTTCTGGAATTTCTTTACTTTCTCTCCTAATTGCATTGAAGTAGCACAGGAAGCAGACAATTTCTTAACTGTTCTTTTTGATGCAGTCTTGTCAGAACTTTCTTCACTTTATTGTGAGCTTTTGGAAAAGTGTCTGTCTTAGGTGCTGTATTTCAATTTGCTCTTCAGTAAGTGACATGAGATCACAAAATCTTCCATTGTCATCTTCAGTAGTAAGAAGGAATCTTCAGATATCCATTGTTTGGGGTGGAGGAATGGCAGTGAAAATGCAAGAAGTCTCCTTTCAAACTCTCATGCAAGAAGGCAGCAACCGCCAACTCCTCAAAAATCTTCAAAATACTAAATTCTGTTCCAACAGAATGTAATCTATGTGGACTTCATCCTACAGAGCAATACTTTTGAAACTATTTTGAAGTGATTGATGCTTTAAATTATTTCAAGCTTCACATTTATGATGAATTTTAGTGATTCCTAAAGCTTTGATACGTATTTATGTGTACAGCTATACAGGCTAAGTTCTGAGGCATCCTGGAACACAAATGGCTTGTCATCGTAGCTTTTAATACAGATCTCACTCCAAGTAGAATTTTCATTTCCACTTAACATACGAGAACAAAAAAATAGTGGGAAAAGAACTGACATTTGAGAATGGAGTTCATTTTAAGTGTAACAGAATATTAATTCCAAAGACACTGCCACTTGAGCTGAAGAAATATTGAAGCTGTTTGTGCACCATGACTGAATGCAGATGATGATGAACAGGAGCAAGAGCCCGCGAGGTGTTTCTTGGGTCATTGCCTGTTAAAAGGAGGGAATGGGACTTAACCATATTATATAATCTCTTTGAAAAGTGGTCAAGCTGTGTTCCAAAAGTGGTTAGTTTTATCTTCCATCCTTCTTTTGAAGTCAGTCTAATATGTTTTGGCATTGCTTGCGGATATTTTGTAATTTACGCATCATCTCAATTTCTATTTATATTTTGTGTACTGGTTAGCAAGCCATGCTGAATGTGTAGATCAGAGATTCTGCTTCCCTTTCTCGCTCCATCTTATTTCTCACCTTGCCGTTCCCTTAACTTTTATTTCTAATCTGGGTTTACTAGTAGCCTTGCTGAACAAAAGAATTTAAGAATGCACGGCTGTTCAAGTAGAAGTGTACGTGCACTGCTGTATGTAGATCAATTTTAAATGCGGTGCAAACTTACAAAGTAGCATGAAAATGTAGTTGGGCCTTACATAAGTGTGAGGTCAATTAATTTAGTCTCACTAGCTTTTTCAACACATATTCAGCATGTCTGCCTTTACTATTAAACAGTTTTGGCCAAACCAGAATTGTGTTTACCCGCTCTCCTTTGTTCAGTTTGTTTACTTTGGGAGCATGCAGTAATTCTGGAGGTCACACATTCCAGATAAAGGGCATTTACATTAAATTTTCCATGCTGTGACTTGGCTTAGCTAAGGTACCCCTATAATATCAGTCTGTTGCCCTTATTCTTCCAAGTCAGTCATGTCATGTGACATTGTCCAGAGGCATTAAGATGTGTCCAGCGCATCCCCCTTTTCCTTTGCTCACACGTTCACTTTTGACCAGTTGGTGGTGCATTGCCTGCCAGCAAATTTGGGGAGTCCTTTTCAGGGTGGGGTCACAAGCATGCAAAAAAGAGGTGGTTCACTCTCGGACCCCTTCAGATGCTTTCGCTGATAGTCATTTGTACATAACTGAGATACTGAAGATATGAGTTACGCTGTGCAGCTTAAACTAAGCTGTCAGAGTTTGTATACTTTCATTTTTTGATATTTTACATGTTGAGATTAGAGGAGAATACGTGTGGTTAACCACACAGAACTTTGAAACATCATAAGCTTAACGAATTTTTTTATCTACTTCCCACAAGATTGAGTGCAAATTATCCTTTAATTAGAGGGAATACTCGTATTTGAGATTTACGTATAATTTTGTCCGTTTAGGTTGATATGCATTCAAAGGCAGATATGTTGAGTTCTGTGAGATTTACTGAAGTGCTTTGAGATACGGTTTTACAGAAGAAGTTAGAGGCAGGGTAAAGGGACAGGCAGTTCTCTAGTTTCTTAAACAAAAAAGCATATTAGCAATTTAGCAAAAACTGCTCCTGAAGGCAACTGACTTCCTGTGTCAGGATGATAAAGAAGCTAAAAAGAGAAAATCATAATTGTTGTATCAAACCTATTCTGCTGCTGCTTACTCATCTGTTAAAAATCGTCAGTATCAGGAAGAGTTTTGACGGTGCCCTGCTGCTATGTCAGTGTAACACATGCTTCAGGCACTTGCATCCATACTGCATTCCAGGTCATTGATCAGACTCAGCAGGCAAAATACCGGGAGCTACATGACAAATCGTTGATTCACAGCTGGGACCACAACTGCGTATCATAGTAAATGAGTCAGTTAAACATCAGTGGTTTAGCAAGCGTGAAGGGAAAAAAAAATTACTGTGATATCATTCATGGTTCCTCCCAAGCTTGTATAGTGAATGAGTTAGCACACAACTTTCGTTCTGCTTCCTATCAGATCTAAACTAAAGGCTCTTTGGTTTTTTTCTTTAAATAACTTACTTGGCTCTTGCATAAGTTAAGGCTATGATTTTAGAAGGTACTCAGGCAAAAATCAGATAATCTTCAGGGCTTTATTCCTGTCCTAGTTTTTGTGGGAAATAAAGGTTCCTGTCACAGGTGTTCTGAGATGCTGTTGAGTCGTCATCATTCCGATTGAGGCTGCATTTGGAAGCGATGCAGTTAAATTAACAAAGCCCAACTGTATTAATTCCTTTGCATTCAAAAGAATATTTTGATTTAAAAACTTCTGTTAGAGTTGCACAAAGAGAAGGGATGGAGCTGTTTTTCTTCAGCAAAAAGGCTTTTAAGTTATCAGGGCAACAGTCTTCATCCCCACATTTCAGTTCAAGTTTGCTTATACCTTTCAACTGCCATAAGTATTTCAGAGGTGTTTATTTTCGAGGTATGTAGCACTTGTTTTCAATAGGAAGTACAAGTTGCATACTAACTACGCTATGGCTTGAAATTTGTATTAACCTGATTTACACAGAAATAAAGACTTTAAAGTATAACTAAGAAATGGGAACTCCTTTAGATGCTGTCAGTCTAATTGGTTTATTAAATAAAACAACAACATTCCAACCAGCTGAGCAGATCATGTGAAGTGTGTGTGACTAGGCACTGAAGAAGGGTGAAATGGAGCAATGCGAAGGAGTTGGACTGGGGAATAATGAAACACCAAAGCACAGATATGTGGAAGGAGAACACAGAAACATCTTAAAACAAGATTCTTGTGTGCGATCAGCTCTATGATTGTGAAAATAATGAGATACTTTATATAGTAGTTGATGCCTATAAAGATCGGGGACTGTCTGTAACTTTCCATTATCTGATCTGATGGATGTGCTGAAGACTAAAGGCAGCAGATTGCATATACATATGTCCTGATTTATGAACTACAGCTAGAAATTGATGTCTCCTGTGTCAGTATTCCTAATGTGTAACTTTTCTCTTTTTTTTAGGGACAATTGGATTCTTTGCATGCTTTTGGTTTGTAACGAAAATATACAGCGTGGTAAAAGTTGACTGAAGAAGCCAATGTAAAGAATTAACACAGAAGAGGTTTAATCTTCATTAATGTAACTTAAAGACCTGGTCTAGCTGAAGAACCTGAGCTTTACCAGAAGTATTGGCTTCCTGTTCTTTGAGAATGATACTGAATTATGCAGCTGCCCCAAACACTTTTTCCACTAACACGTTTGTATTGTGACTTAACAACCTGTTTTCATTCAGATGTTAATGAAGATCAGAGTTACAATATTTATGCGTTTGTAAATACAACTGTACTTTAAAAGAAAAGTTAAATTCTAATGGCAGAGTAGAAGTGGCTGTATTACACTACTTAACGATACTTCTGATCAAAGTCCAACTGTAAATAGGTTTTTCTAGCTTGGTAGGTGGGATGAATTATTTTTCTTTGAGGGAAATGAGAACTTTTTATTATGATAACTTTGAAGGATGACTCTTAAGAAGTGTTGCTTTTAGTTTGGATGTGATTTTTATTTTTTACTGGTGTTATGTCCATAAATACTCTGATTTCTGTGACTTCATTAGATTTGGTGTTCTTGGCCTTTTAAACTATGTGCCTCTGAGTCCTTGAATTTATAAATTCATAATCTAATAAATATTGTAAAAATTCTTCAGTGGCTTATTACATATTCATAAAAATATGTAAACACAATTATATTGAAGATGGATGCTTCAGGATTGCAGAGAATATTTTATGGCGTTTTCTACGCTTTAATGTATATTGACACTCCTTAAGATCTGCAAGAAACGTTATTTACGGTACGTGGCTATAACACGGGAATGTGATTGTGGCGCATGAGAATTTAACGATACACACATTTAACGAAACCACTCTGCAGCATTAATCCAGTCCTTAACCCATTTTCAGAGATTGCTGTGAAATTGTTAGTATTCTGAGAAGATTTTACAACCCATGAGTCAGCATTCTGTGCTGATCTTGCTTTTAAAAGATCTCAATGATGCGATTTCTATATGGCAACTATTGCTGCTTGTACTTAATGTAGGTTAAAAAATAAAGGACAGTTACTATTTTTGCCTTATATTAAGAGGCTGACGCCAATTTTGGATGACTAGCTTTAAACCTATATTTGATTTTTTCGAAAATAGAGTATTTTGTTCGTATCTCGGTAATTTTGGACTCCAACACAACTAGGCTTCTGGTGTGTTTTCACAAGCCTGATAAAGTTGTATTTAAAATTAAACTTCATGTACCAATTACCATTCATAAGGTTGGGGTTCTTTATTCTTACCAGTTTACTTCCTGAAAGACCTTAACCTAGCGATGCTTGAATATTGAACCCAATAAAAATGTCTTTGGTTAAGGTAACTTGTCATTATTAACCTCCTGGAGGTTGGTATGTAAAAGGGCTTCAGGTGGCATTTCCTCAGCTGCTATGCTCCAGAACCCGCCCAGGTGAACCACACCACTCTCATGCTTTGCCTGTCCCCAACCACAGCTCTGCTTGGATGTTTTGTTTTTGTTTGGTTTTGTTTTGTTTTTGTGCCCCTCCCTGCATGCAGTCACTAGGAAATGCTGATTTCAGATAAATCTTCCATGGTTTATGTTCAAAACAGGAAAAGGGTGAGTGTGGTAAGCATTTGTTCTTTACTAATGCAGTGAGCTCTTGATTAAAATTTTAAGTTTAAAATTTAATATTCTTAATATCCCTGGTCACCTACAGTATATATAGTCACTGCTCAAAATCATCAGTAGTTATTACAAAATGGAATGCTTAGTTTGAGAAATGTGAGTCAGTTGTCTGTTACTGAAATATTAATATAACAGGTGCTCGAGAATTTCAGTGTAGTGGTATGAAAACAGATCTTTGTGATGCATTTACAGTGCTGTTTAAAACTCAGGTTAGTAGAATTGAGATGCAGCCACTGTGGTATGTATATGGATTTGAAACTGATGTCTCTATGTATTATCTTATTTTTTCTACAGACCAGTTGACAAGTCATGGCAGCTTCTCAAGTATCTTATTTTCACTTTTAAAGGCAGTTTGTCAAATGTGTCGTTATCTTCTGGAATGTGAACTTAGTGCATATGTAATTTTTCAAGCAGCCCCACCTTGTACTAATTGCAGCTGTTTTGGAATTGGAAATGTTGAGGTTTCAGTGTGCAGGACTTGAAACAGTCCAGAAATACATCACAGATTTTAAAGAAGAGCTATTCTAAAATTGTCCTCTCCCTTGAAACCCATTATTGCTTCTGATAATTTTAAATTTTTTCTAGTGTTTAGGCTTCTGGTGTGTGTCAGGGCATCTGGATGTTCTATTGTGTACTATACTTGTTCTGGAGATCTCTTGGGAGGCCTGGCTAAGCTTTAAAAATACTGGCCTCTTCCAAAATGTTTCTGTACCACCAGGTATTTTCTTAAAATGCACTTACTGCACACATGTCTGAGAAAGTGTAAATTAATAGGAAGGTTAAGAGGTAGGAACAAATTGCTGTACTGCGTGAAGACTGAGCAAATTTAGACAAAATGTAACACTTCAATGTCAGTTTTTTGGTGGCTTGCCAACAATTTAAAAACTAGTTCTTGAGAGTCTAGCAACGATG
>NW_010428471.1:29233-41304 GCF_000710305.1 Buceros rhinoceros silvestris
GACCGTCATTGCTAAATTCAGTCTGACAGTAACCCTCAGTCCAAATAATGTTTAAAAATAAGATATAAGAGTTCGTGGTTTGGTTTAATTTGATTTTCTTTGTCTAGGAAAGAAGAAATAAAAATGCTTTATGGCAAGCTGTACCTCATGGGAAGCTACCTGGTCCATATCTAGCCTGGTAGCTTCACTTCCTACTGAAATGCTTAGCTGTGTTTGAACAGCCGTGAAAGTTCTTAAATTTTTACTGTCATACAGATTGTGTGTGCTCTCGGCTCCTTTGCTGGAGTCTTGGAACCATGTCACAAGTGTTAGTTGACTGTGAGCTAGTCGTAGACAGTATCTTCATGGGGTTTGTGCCATTTTCAGGTAAAAGACAGTGAGGAATGACTGGCAGAGGCTGAGGTCATTAGTGCAGTCTCCTGCTTGCTGCTTACCTTTCTCCCATTTTGCAGTTTTGCCTTTGTAGTGCTGGAAAACAGATTTCCTTAAGTTCTAACCCTCTGTCATTCCCATGAGCGCAGAGAGTGGTGATTACCCTGCCTGGCTCTTAGGAAAGGCTTGCGCTGTTTGCATTTGAAAGCAGCTACCCAGAATGTGTGTGGTTACCTGTAGACGCAGATGTAGCACCAAGCACAAAGGCGTAGACGGCATTGTAGAAGCTGTAGGTGTATTCCCATGTTTCTGTAAAGACACTTGTCCCTTTGGGCAGTGAGACATTCAGAGCGATGGTGTTGTACGGAGGTCCATCAGTATTTGTGGAGGGAAGGGAAAGCCTCTCCTATATGAGATGGTGAGAAGAGGTAGGTGAGCTGTCTGGTGGTCAGATACTGAGGTAGAAGGAAAGTAACGAGTTTCTCTGCCATTGCCTGAAAAAATCTTTAAGTGGGTTCTTCAGCCCAGCCCTGGGTGGTACCTGTATTTTCTTCAGGAAAAGTAAGTCTGGAAGAGAAGTGAGGAATAGGAGGGCAGAATAGGATGGAATTCAGGCAGGCGTCTGGGACACTCAAGAGTTGTACTGATCTGAATAACCAGATTGAAGGGACAGGAAACACAAATTGAGTCCTCTTTGAACTGACGTACAAATCAAAAACATGAAATGTTGTGGATGAGAAACACTGTTTTACTAATAGTAGTACAGGCAAAAGTGGCAATCCCTAAAGAAAAGTAGGCTGGACATCATCTGTGCTTCGGGCAAGGTAGTGGAGGAGTGAGAGAAAGAGAATAGATTTAGCGTGTCTGACTTAGGTCCGTAGAGTGTGAAATTGGGGCCAAGTGTTTCCGCAGAGCTTTGTAGGATTGCTGGGAAGGGGGTGCCGCAGCCAATGCTGACTGCACCAGCAGAGCGCAGGCACTGAAAACTGAGGTCGCTCATGAATTAACGTTACTCAGCTGATAGAGAGTTTGAGTTTCACAGGTAAGGACTAAGTTGCTTGTAATCTTGTAACAGAAGTACAGTAAATCTTTAACAGCTGATAGAACTGTTTGTATTTGATGGTTGATTAAAACATTGTCCTGAACATAATTTTTTTTCCTTTTTTTTCTTCTAATTGAGTGTTAGTGAAGTGTTGGGTTTGGTTTTCCTGCTCCAGGAATGTATGAGCTAGAACTTTCATAAGATCAGCTAGAGTGGGACTACGCATGACCGTGACTTTATGCCATGAAGTTACGTGCCATCCTCTTTCTGTGCCGTACCAGTTTGGGCAACAGCTTCAATTCTGGGGCCAGCTGTATCTCCATCTCCAAAAGCACATCACAAACAGGTAGTTTTTTTAAAGGAAAGAAGATTACTTATGCAGAGATGTTCTAGTCTTCTCCCAGATACACCTTCCTAGAAGTCACATCTAATTTCATTTTTTTTATTCTCCATATCCTGCTGTTTCTTCTTATGCCAGACAGTTAATAGTCATCTACTTATGTATCTCCACAAATCTGAGTCCTGAATATTGCTCCTATTGCCTCATATATTGACTTTGAGTACACCCGCATACGCAAGTGTATGACACTTCAGACGAAAGCACAAATCTTCAGGGACTACTTGAGAGACTTAATTTATCGGTTGATTATTGTACAGCTGCCATCATTCATTTTCTTCTTATTTGAAACATCTGGAACCTCTGTTGATGAGATGAGAGTAGTTAACTGCTTGTAAATCAGATATGCCAGAAGATTACAAGTGAAACCTGTCGCGTTTGGGTGATGGCACATTCTTGCCGCTTCACAGCATTCCAGCACTTTCAGTGAAGATGAAGCTTAAATCCTGCCTTCCCTCAGAGGTATTTTAGCATCACCTGCTGGCCACAGCGCATATAAACTTAGGAAGTGCAGGAGCAGAGTTAAGGGTTTTACAGGTTTTGACAAAGTACTCTACTGGAGGGGCTTATTCTTCACATTTCATCTTTAAATATGTACAGTCATTCCAAACTTTCTGGAAGTAGGCAGCCAAAACTCAAAGCAAAGAACAATCACAGTAATTACACAAATAATTTATCGGTGAAGGCACTAAAACCGTCTCTCCTGTGTCTAGTATGGGCACACGGCTAGCAAGGGTCCTCTAGAATGAACTGTATTTCAGAGATACACATTTCTGTTCTCACTTGGGCCCCCACTCTCATACCTTCAAACACTTTTTCTAAGTTCACTAAAAAGGGATACTTCAGAGGGGGCCTCGCACAGTGTCCTGAAAGGCTGGCCAGCCAGGGCGGTGAGATGGGCCCAGTGCTGTGTCCCACCTTTGTACTTCCAAGAGTGTCAAGTTTTTGATCGGTTCAGTAAGACCATTGTTTTGCTACTGCTGGTGCAAGATTTACTTAGGCTTGTGAGGGGTTTGGTGGGTGGGGGCGGTGTTGGGTGGCAGTTTGTGGGTTTTTTTGGTTGGTTATTGGTTTGTTTCATCAATCAGATGAAGTCAAGAAGAAACTAGATTTATTTTTAATTTTCTTGTCTATTTTGGGGAATTATTAAGGTATAGAAAATATTCTTCCTGATGTTTTCCCCAACTTTCCATTACTGTCTTGTGAATTGTTCACAATTATTGATTCGGCTACGACTATGCAAGGAAGAAGTGCACGTGGTGACTTCCCAGCAGGGCCACCATGTGCCCATGCACAGTCCAGCCTCTGCTTGCCCTTGGCGCTGCTGAAGATGAGTGAGCTTCTTGTTCACAGGAGGCTGGTGAAGGCAATTAGGCCATGTTCTGCTCCTGTCTGTTGGCAGCGCTGGGAATGAGCCACTCTGGGATATTACCAAGGACATCGGTGGGGGGTGGGGGGCACTGTTATCTCCTGTTGTGGCCCAAGGATATAAGAAGCAGTAGGGTTGTGGCATTTTTTCTTCAGCCTTGATTAGGAGCTATGGAATGGAGCGATTAGGTCAGACCATTTTCTACATTTTTCTCACAAGGAATCCTTACCGCTCCTGTCCTGGAAACTGCTCGTTGCTGCCCATGGCAGCAAGGTTAGTGAGACAGCTGAGAAGAGACGAATGTTTCGTTCTGTCACCCTTTTCCTGCTGTCTCCAGGCCATAGTGACAGCAACAGAGATAAATCTTGCAATTATGCATGTTCTCATGCCGCATAATGTCAGATCAGTGCAGCCCTGAGGCAGGTGGAGGGCAAGGCAAAGGGAAGCAGCAGGTGGCCTTAAATTTACTGTTTATCCCAGAAAACAGGGTGACTGTAGTAACTCTGGACAAAAATTGCAAAGAGGAATAAAGAGGCTTCCTGCCCTTCCAGAAGGATGATTTCCAGACCCAGGGGGTCAAAGCCCAAACAAAGAATTGATTAATGTACCAGGAAAATATCAGTTTATTAAACGCAAGTTCTTTTATCTCACTCTGTTACCTGTTTCAAGTGGGGGTTTTGCTCAGAGACATCTTATGTCCAGAACAGAATTTCTGAAGGAGCAAGACAGGCAGACAAATTTAGGCAGATTAGGAACAGAACTCTAAATCCCCTGAGATTTTCTTGACCAGTGGATTATTTTAGGGTTAATATGTCTATCTTTCTGTATTTACCAACAGAAGTTTGTGAAGACCACTGCTGCACAGAACAGAAGAGAACTTACAGTCTTGGTGTTTGGTTGGACAGGACACTCATCCCTGACATTTCAGGGGACTGCTGGAATAATAACCTGAGCAAGTCATCTCCCATGTCATTTGATGCAGAAATACACTTTTGCCTGCCATAAGATGAGTTCCAGTGCATAATGTCCAAACAAATTTCCTGCAGGAGCCCCTACAGACAGAGGCAGTCCACGTGCAGGACCGGTAAGGGAAAATGATAGCTCTGGAGTCCTCAGTGAAAACATCACCAAAGGAAAAGAGGATAAATAGGAAACAGAAATTTCGTTGAAAATGTTGAAGAGTTCTAGGGCCACAAGTAGATGACAGCAAAGACAAAATACTCCCTCTTTTACTCCCGCTTTTAATCGACTTTGAGTCTTACAGCCTGGGTAAATATAGAGAAAGATACAACACTACTAACTCATATACGGTATATAGCAGAAATCAATCGAAGCCAGGGCCAGTCGCACCAAAAGAAGTCCATGTCAAAACAAATAAAAGAAACTTTACAGGGGTCAGTAAAAGAGCTCCAGTTACTGCAGTTAAGCTCCAAAGGCGAAGCTAAGCTGGCTGGCATGAAAGGAGAAAGGAACTGGGATAATTTCAAAGATGATGCAAGGTTTAAATTGTATTAAAATAATTTTACTGGCACAAAGAATTTGTTGAATGTATTTTGTTGGTTTTGGTAAATGTATTGGGAATATCAAGGAATTATGCATTTCTGGAAAGTCATGACACAGAAGCTGATGTTAAAGAAGTTTGTTCATGTCCATGGGCTCAAAACCATAGGACAGAGTGTAAGAAGAGAAGTACTGTCATAACACATCTTGGGCATGACCACTCTGCACCGCCGACCATCCAGTACCTCCAGTGATGGGCATGCTCTTACACAGCTCTGTTGCCTCGAGCTACAGATCCTGAAAGACAGTAAAGAGATCATCCTCTGCTTTTCTGTAAGGCTGAGATCTGATAATGTTTCAGACTTTTAGGACCCTTTTGGCCTTCTCTTCCTTTCAGCCCCTCCTTGGGCAGCAAACTTCGCTCTTCCAGCATCTCCACCAGCACATAGAGGGCCTCGTGCACTTTGCTGTTCCCTAAACTTGCACATTCCACCATGCCAGGCTTGATGCTTGTACTAGCTGACATGTAGAAGCACTGTTTTTATTCCTGTCCTGCACCGCATCCTTGTCTCTAAATTGGAGAGACATGAATTTGATGGATGGACCACTTGGTGAATAAGGAATTGGCTGGATGGTCACATTCAGGCAGCTGCAATCAATGGCTCTATGTCCAAGTGGAGAGCAGTGATGAGTGGCATTCCTCAGGGTTCAGTCTTGGGACTGGTGCTGTTTAGCATCTTTGTTGATGACATGGACAGTGAGATCAAGTGCACCCTCAGCAAACTTGCTGATAACACCAAGCTGTGTGGTACAGTCAACGAGCTGGAGGGAAGGGATGACATCCAGAGGGACCTTGACAGGCTGGAGAAGTGGGACTGTGCAAACCTCATGAAGTTCAACAAGGTGAAATACAAGGTCCTGCAACTGGGTCGGGGCCATCCAAAGCGCAGATATAGGCTGGGGGATGAGAAGATTGAGAACACCCGTGCGGAGAAGGACTTGGGGGTACTGGTAGATGAAAAACTGAATGTGAGCCAGCAACGTGCGCTTGCAGCCCAAAAAGCCAATTGCATCCTGGGCTGCATCAAGAGGAATGTGGCCAGCAGGTCAAGGGAGGTGATTCTGCCCCTCTACTCTGTATATATAGTCTGTCTATAGGACGTTTGAATATGTAAAGGGTGCCTATAGGAAAGATGGGGAAGGACTCTTTATGAGGGAGTGTAGTGATGGGACAAGGGGTAGCAGCTTCAAACTGAAAGAGGGAAGATGTAGATGAGAGTAAGAAACTCTTTACTGTGGAGGTGGTGGGGCACTGGAACTCTGGTTGCTCACGGAGGCTGAGGGTGCCCCACCCCTGGAAGTGTTCAAGGCCAGGCTGGTGCCTATAGGAAAGATGGGGAAGGACTCTTTATGAGGGAGTGTAGTGATGGGACAAGGGGTAGCAGCTTCAAACTGAAAGAGGGAAGATGTAGATGAGAGTAAGAAACTCTTTACTGTGGAGGTGGTGGGGCACTGGAACTCTGGTTGCTCACGGAGGCTGAGGGTGCCCCACCCCTGGAAGTGTTCAAGGCCAGGCTGGATGAGGTTGCTTCCAACCCAAACCATTCCAAACTGCACTTGTGGTGGTTGTTGGCTGTAGCTCTCCGTGAGGCACCAAGCACAGCAGCTGGCAGGGGTGCAGTAGGCCAGCCGGTCTTGGGAGAGGCCAGGCTTCTCACACGCAGCACAAGCAGAGGGCCTGGTTTGGTAAGGACACGTGTCAGCCCTTCGCATTCATTTGTTTTAACTTCAAGGCAGTAGGTGCATATTGATGAGTGGAGGCATAGGAAGAAGCAGCAACATTCACAGCAGGGGCAAAAGAGATAGGATAGTGTTAACAGAGAGTAGCAATTACAACTCAGCTCTTTCATGATAACTTTGGTCAGGTTTTTCCCACTGTTTCACTGACTGCCCTGAGAGCAGCTGGGGGGTGGGGGCCAGTTTATTGCGGTTTTTTCCCCCCTCCCTGTCAGCTGATGCTTACTGTCACAGAAACTCCCAGCTGCCTGCCAAAATTTTGGTTAAAACCTGCAGGTCAGTGTTAATAATTAAGATCTAGTGGTCTCTTGGAAGCAGCATGACAGTCTGTAGTAAAGGATCATGGATTGGTGTCATGCAGTTAACCTCTGGCGTTTCTGAGGGGCCAGATTTATTCCTGTAGATGAACACCGACAAGATTTTTACCCATGGAAGAGACTGAGTTCATACTATGGCCACCAAATGTAGCAGTCTCATTTTCAACTTTTACATTAAAAACTGAGCAACTAAAGGCTACTCCTAAATATCCCAAAGCCACGACGGTTAATCAGGCCAGCCGTCATTATCTGGGAGATGTACAGGTGGCTGTCATAGTAGCCATCACTTACAGCAGCCCTAAGTATAAATCACAGCATTAAAATAACAAACAAAAGAGGAAAGCTGGGCTGCAGAAGGATTATCCTGGGTTCCGTCCACGCTGAAAACACCACATGACCTTCTTCACAAAATGGTAGTCAAAGAAAATCACTTGGTTGCATGACAGTGCGGGCCCCTCTGGTGAAACTCTGGAAGGCAGCTTCTTCTCAAAAATACTCCTACAAGTACACCTAGTGCACAGATTCCTCATGGAAGTTTATTTCAGTATTTCTGAAGGTTATGATCTTTTTTTGAAGCCTGTGCTTCCACTATGGATGATAATGGCTTTCTGTGTGGTATAGGGCATACATCTACTGGCCAAAATTTTTTGTAATTTTTACTTTCAGTTTAACTTAGGTTTAATTGTCTTGATTTAAGCCTCTTGTGCTAACACTAAGCTGCTTTTGTTTTTACTTTGGATCCAATAATTTTAATGTTTCCTCCATATGGCAGTGGGTTTTCAAAGGAAAAAACAAGGCCTGAGATGGAATTATTTGAACGGATTGAAATGAGGAAAGTGAAACTAAAAATATAAATAGAAAATACCAGGCTAGTGTGGCATTTACCTAGGGAATTCCTGCGTGATATAAACATATTCAAAAATTTGACATTTTTCTCGTCTTATGTTCAGCCCTTCTGTAACTACAGCAGATTCACTACACCTTCAACAGCAGCTGGATAAGCAGCTCAGCTACTCCTTTGGGGTGAATGTCAGAGAATAACAGTTATAAAATACTTTTCAGTGATTCTAAACAATGAATTATACCTCCTTGACAAGAGGATTTTTGTCAAGCATAACCGGTCTGTGGGCTTACTCTGTGAGCGCAGTATACTTTGTTAGCCAAGTTTCCTTTATAGTCAGTTGGATTTTTAGCACAGGGGGAAATACAGGTCTGCCAATACAGTTTTTTAATAGGTATATTGGCAAATATTCTCTCTTTGAGGAGAATATTTTCGTAATTTGTAAAATTTGGTAAACCATCTGCTTTGGTAAAGCAAATGTTTCTTCACCTGGAGCCTGAAATCTGGGTCCTCTTCCAGTTGTGGGTGTATCCAGTGAGGCCAGGCTGGGGGGCCTCACTCCCAAAGGAGTACATCAGACACTATATTCCTGTTAGATCTGCAGGCTGAAATGTTCATGACACCACCCCAAACTCATTTCATTTCAAACATGCTAGGTTAGCCAAGATCTCCTAATGAAACCAGTTGATTTCAACTGAAGACCTTTGGGAACAATCATATGATCCTTTCTCTCAAGTCACCGTGCAGTTCAGGAGGTCCAGCAGGCAGCAGTAGGTCGTTTATAACCACAACAGATGCTAATCCACCTGAAATCGAGTTTCTACATCACTTTAGTTAAAGCACTTCTTTTTTCCCTGTAAAGATATGAGACAGAGAGGTGGCTAACTGGCACGTTTCTGCATCTGCTAGCATTCCTCTGCTTGCATTTGAGTTGCAGGTCACTCTCCATGGCTGGGCTCTTAGGTGGGAAGTTTTTCAGTCCTTGGCTGCTCCTTAAGTAGCCCAAATTGTTAGAGAACAAACTTCCTGCCATATGGTGATCTCTGTGAAATGATTGATGATTCTGGTCTAGTTGATGGCAGAAAATGTTTACGTGTCATTAAAATTGTTGCAACAACCACTAGTTTTCATGTCACATCCATCACAAAACTGGAGGTTAAGTGGAAAGCGTATTTCCCGTATACTCCTGTAACACCAGTCACTGTGAGGTTATTGAGATGCGGGGGCTGTGTGTACCTGTTGGGCATGATAAACGTGGATGACAATTCATGATCTGGGATTGGCGCCAAATCTGCCTTGTCCACGTGGAGGTCTTCAGAGAGCTCGTGGCTTGATTCTGCTGTGGCGCAGGGCACAGCACAGAGACAAGTCAGTGACAGGGCTGCCTGGTGTTTTTACCTCTCCAGCCCAATGAAGCAAACACAAAAAATGCCAATTCTAATTCATGCAAAGAGAGGAAAGGAAAATTCAGTCTTTAAAATCCTAGCCAAGACAGAACATACCATGCAAAGTGCTCCTGTGCATTTGTAAGGGATTCCAGGTTTTCCCAAGGGCCAGAGCCCACTTGAGCACCTCCATGGAGCCTGAGGCAGTTCTGCTGCCAGCAGGGGGTATAACATAATTATGTCCCACTCTTCATCTGACAAAGACTCCCTGCTTCTTGCCAGAATACACAGGTACCCAGGTGATTTGAGGAAGACAAAATAATTTTACTTGATGCTTCATGCATCAAAAACATTCATGAAATTTTATCACACTTGCCAAATTCTTCTGTTCTCTTTACAAAAAATGAGAAAATTACCTCACTGATGTGAGACACTAGCCTTTGAGTGTTTAATGGTCTTTGGAAAACTATTTTATTTTGAGATACACTGTTTTCTGACATGACAGAAAGCAGTAGCATCTAAATGATGTTTCAAAGTCTTTAAACAGAATAATATATTCAGAGTATGCACTGTATTCAGAACATGTATTCTTACCTTGATCCTGGCAAATTTACTGATTGAGAAGACCTTACTGGAAATCAGTGAAAGCTCTATTTTCTGGTTTTTCCTTTTCTACTTTTTTTCCTTTCAACATGAAAGGATAAAATGTTAAAAACTGATGGAAAGTCACAAAATCACAGAATTGTTTTGGTTGGAAAAGGCCTTTACAACCATTGAATCCAACCGTTCACCCTGCACTGCCAGGTCATGACTAAACCATGTTCCTCAGCACCACATCTACACGTCTTTTCAATACTTCCACCTCCTCTCTGGGCAGCCTGTTTCAATGCCTGACAACTCTTTCTGTAAAGAAATTCTTCCTAATATCCAGCCTAAACGTCCCCTGGCGCAAACTGAGGTCATTTCCTCTCATACTGAAATTGATTCATCAAGGTTCACCAGCTTTTTTCTAGGTATTTTCCCTTCTAGTCTCCCAGTGCCAATTCCCCAGGTGTTTCGCCAAAACTGCTCTTTCAGAGCTGCACTGAAAGGCTGCCAAAGGCCCTTCTTTTCTTTCACATTGATTCAGGTGACCCTTATTAGAATATGAAGATTTCCTGGTCCCTGCTGCTCTACCCTGGGCATGAGCATCATTGCCTACAAGTACAATAGTCTTTGCTTCGTGCTCCGCACGGTTGCTCCCAAAGTGATGCCTTTGTGAATGCCTTATGCTGACTTCATTTGCTGTGCCCTTCTGCATGGCATTTCATAAGCTTCTTACAAACCACAGCATCATACGTCCAGGCGCTGTACAGATGCAGGAAGTGGACCTGAAAACTAACAAACAGATGCGATCAGCTGATGGATAGTCTGTGGAAGAGCTGCACAGGCACGTTTACAGAAAGCATTTAATTTCCTTGATGTGGAAGTACCTCAATATCCATTCAGAAACATCCAAACTTTTCTGAAAAGTACAACAGGGACCTGGACTAGCAATAACAGGATTAAAAAAAAAAACAAAAAACCCAAACAAACACTAAAACTGGGATTCGAAATATTTTTTTTTCAGTATAACTGAAATTCGGTACAAACATGTTCCACCCTGGAAAAAAATGGCTCCGTTTACTTACCTTTTAGTAAATATCATACAATTTCAATACACACTGTTTTTCTTTTCATGTTGGCGCTTTGTTACTGAAATTTTACTTTGCCTGCTAGTTCACTTGAAAACAAGAGCCAACGAGAGTTCAGCTCTCTGTGACACAGCGATCTGTGGCAGGCACACAAACAAGCCCAAAGGTCTCTGCCTCTTAAACAAACCCATCTCCCTCCCCCCTCTAGCCAGTAAACAGCTTCTGGCTGCAGATTTGGTCCTTTATAGGAGAGATTTTTAAGATGCCAGCTGACCTGTCCAGCAGCCTGGTAATCCTCAAATCATCTGCTCTCCATGCTCATGTGGAGATGTCACCGAAAAGGCTTGCTGACAACCTTCTGTTGCATTGAAGATAAATCTGTAAAACTGCCTCTATCTTACTCAGTTCAACTTTAGCACAGTTGAATAAAACTTCCCCTTCTGACAGATTTGGAAAGATTGTTGACAGAAGAAAACTGAATGGAGAAAATAATTCTGATTTCCTGTTTTCTTTGTTAGATTAATTTGACACTGATCTGTATAACAGCTTGCAAACTCCTTTAAGAAAAAAATTTGACAAGTTGTTATTTCAGAAGTCTGAGTGTCCTTTCCATGCACATTCTCATACAATGCACTTTAAACCATCTAAATACCGCATTTTATAGTAGTGTGAAGTTAAAATACTTTGATTAGTAACAGATTTATGTCAGTTATTCAGTTTTTACTTTTTCACAAAAAGTTTGTTCTCAGGTTTTAGCAAGAACTTGTACAGCAAAAAGGCAGTAATTTAGTGATCAAATACAAACTGCAATATTATAAGCATCTATGAATCCTTCAATCAATTTTTGCATTGAGTAATAAATACTAATCTCAGCTAAACTGTTTTGTTACATATACAGCATGCTCTGATCCCAAAGAACTCCTTAATCCACTATTTTAATAATAGTCTGTGGATTAAGGGAGCTATACTGTATACTGACACAATGTATTGAGCTCAGGTTCTATAGATGAACATTGCTGTGATCCATTTTAATGGCATACAAGCCATCATAGTATTAGGGTGTCAACAGCCTGCAGATTATCTACTGGCTTTCAAAACCATCCTGCAGCAAAGCGAGTTTAATGAACCTCCATAAAGGTGAAAACACTGTGTGGGGAAAGAGGACTTTGAAATGAGTGCAGAGTATATAAATACCAACAAGCATTTGTATATCATCAGCTATTAGATATACCAAATGTTTCAAGTTTTGACATCTGTCAAAATAACAATGTTAAGAAGGGCTGTCTGCTTTCTCGGCCCCCCTCCTTATCTACACGTGCATCACACTTTTCTCCTAGCATCCTCGTTTCACTCTCACAGCTTGACAGGATTTCATGTA